>NC_047126.1:2894459-3102965 GCF_009829125.3 Periophthalmus magnuspinnatus | reverse complement strand
TGGAGGTGGCTGTGGAGGTGGTGGGGGTGGTGGGCTGGTGGAGGTGGTGGGCTGGTGGAGGTGGCTGTGGAGGTGGTGGGCTGGTGGAGGTGGTGGGCTGGTGGAGGTGGCGGGCTGGTGGAAGTGGTGGCTGCTGGAGGTGATGGCTGGTGGAGGTGACAGCCTGATGGAGATGATGAGCTGTTGGAGGTGCTTCTCTCTCTGGCTCCGCGCTCCGCCCACCAGGATCATTTGCCGCGCGCTCGTTGCCAGTTCACCAAAGTGTGCTCAGCTGTAATTCTGATGATTGTGGCTTTTCCTTTCACTTTCAAACAAAATGATGGAACTACGACCGCGCACAACTCAGCGCCGTTTAATCCGAGTCTGCGGAAGGTTTGACAGAAACGAACACTAATAATCAACATATTTTATTTGCAATCTGCATGAAACGAACCCGCAGAAGAGCCTCGCCCCCAAAAACCCGCATCGTCTCAAAGTCATTTTCCCACCAAAAAAAAAAAAGAGCAGAGTTTGTGGAAATTCGCTTGTCGTTGTGATGCCAGAAACAAATCCAGGCCCATCGTCTGTCGGGCGACGAGTCCAAGAGCGGGAAGAACATCGAGACACCGCACAATCATATGTCACTGTTTGATCAAACTTAATCAGTCTGACCAGGTCCGCGCAGCCAACGACGCCTTTTCAGCTTGGCGGGTTTTTACTCCGCGCTACTACAATTTCACATCCAGTGATTAATGTGTGTTTTGACTTTGCGCAGTTTAAACCAGATCGTGCGCAACCAGCTAAGTATTTCTGACGTGCCGCTTCCATCCATGGACGTTTGCCTTCGCTCTTCTCGAACTAAAATGATCTGCACGGCGTCGGTTCGAGTCCCTGAACCTGGTCCCCGGGCGGAGCACAGACATTATCTGGCTCCTCCTGCTCCTCTGCGCCGTTTGTGCGTCTGCTCCTCTGAACTGAGAGTCTCTGAAGTGTTTCTTAAGTGGCGTTCATGTTTCTTTCAAGGATTTAAATCACAGAAAGCTGTCCATCAGGAATACCGAATCCAAACAGGGCTTTACTAAGTTATGAGTTTGTGTGTGAGCGCGAGGGACGGGGAATGGACGCGCTGGCAAAGAGCGCGCGTGCGGGATCCACAGTGCCAGCTCTTAATTACTCTAATTGGAGTCATTAGCTAAGTGAGCATGAGAGACATCACCTGCGCGGCACACTGGACCGCACCTGCCCCTGTCTGCCCCTGTCTGCCCCTGTCTGTCATATTATGCCCCTGTCTGTCTGCCCCTGTCTGTCATATTATGCCCCTGTCTGTCTGCCCCTGTCTGTCATATTATGCCCCTGTCTGCTCCTGTCTCCTCCTCTCTGCTCCTGTTTGCTCCTATTTGTGCTGCCTGCTGTGACCTTATATGCCCCTGTCTGCTGATTCTGCATCTCCTCCTGTCTGCTTTTGTCTGCTCCTGTCTCCTCCTGTCTCCTCCTGTTTGCTCCTGTTTGCTCCCGTCTTCTCCTATTTGTGCTGCCTGCTGTGACCCTATATGCCCCCGTCTGCTCACTCTGCGTCTGCTCCTCTCTGCTCCTGTCTCCTCCTGTCTCCTCCTCTCTGCTCCTCTCTGCTCCTCTCTGCTCCTGTCTCCTCCTCTCTGCTCCTGTCTCCTCCTGTCTCCTCCTGTCTGTTCCTCTCTGCTCCTGTCTCCTCCTCTCTGCTCCTGTCTCCTCCTGTCTGCTCCTCTCTGCTCCTGTCTCCTCCTGTCTGCTCCTCTCTGCTCCTGTCTCCTCCTGTCTCCTCCTCTCTGCTCCTGTCTCCTCCTCTCTGCTCCTCTCTGCTCCTGTCTCCTCCTGTCTCCTCCTGTCTGCTCCTCTCTGCTCCTGTCTCCTCCTCTCTGTTCCTGTCTGCTCCTGTCTCCTCCTGTCTCCTCCTCTCTGTTCCTGTCTGCTCCTGTCTCCTCCTGTCTCCTCCTCTCTGCTCCTCTCTTCTGGTTCTGCGTCTGCATGAAGGTGAAGTGAATTCTCCTCAGATAAATGATCGCAGACGCTCACATTGTGTCACGACTGGGAGCCAAAGTAAAACCCCAGTCTCTTTTTCTTCTAGAACATTCAGAGTTATTTCTGTCTTCACACCAGTGTATTTTCGGTGTTGAATATTAAGTTGGTATTGTGTTTTATCTGGTGCTTTCTAACTGATCCTTTGTTCAAAAAAGTACCAATTTATGTAGCCTATGTTCTTTGGTGTTTTTCATTGCTTTTTTTTAAGGCTATTTAGCAAACACATCCTGAGGACAAAGTAGGATTTGATCCAATGACAAACTTTGATGAGGCTCAATCCGCAGGCTGCACCTCTCTGTGAGCTCCTCAGCACCAGCCACAATCTGGCACAGAGGCAGCGCCAGCCTGAATGGCCCGGGGCACAGGCTCCAGCCCAGCCAACTCTGACCAGCTGCTTGGGACTAGCACCAGGGCGAGTGCTGTTAGCATGGCTCTATCAGCGGGCAGTGTGGTGTGAACCGTGTCTACACACACACCTGGGAGAGGCCTCCTTTTACAAGCACTAATCTCCACTCTGCGACGGGCTGGTGGTGCGATGTGTCTGGAACTGTGTGGAGGCTCAGGACAACTTTTACTATGTACATTTTTTATTTTATTTTTTTTTATTTAACAGAGTTTGGCGGCATGATTTTTCAGTGTTTGTTGTTCATGTTTCTTTAAAATAAAATAAAGTAAAAAACAAAACCAAAAAAACAACAACATTTAAATATATAAAAATGTAAAAAAAAAACAAAAAACAAATAATAAAATAAAATAACAATAAAAGTAAATAAAAAACATTCATATATATATATATATAACATTTAAAAATGAAAAATTAATTAATTAAATAAAAAATAATAATACAAATTAAATAAAATGGAAATAAAACAAAAATTAAATAAATACTAAAAATAAAATGTGAATAAAACAATAACTCTAAATCTCTGTGCGGGGCAGTTCGGTGTACTTAACCCCGGCCTCTGTGGTACCAGTTAATAAATAAATCGTTGTCCCTTTGTTCATTCATACTGAGGATTATCCGTGGTTGTTCGGTTTATTAATTCTCTCACCTGGGAAAGTGTTTATATCAGTGACACCAGAGAGGCCCGAGCTCTAATAAAAACCTGCTTCATTAACTGTTTCCTCTCCATCAGCTAAAATCTGGTTTCTTTATGAAGTTTGTAATGATCTGAGTCCCTCTTTGCCTGAACTGTAGGCCTGGCCCCATCAGCGGCCCACCTCCTCGCCGCTCTCTACATCTGACAGTTAAAAGGCGTGCATACACAGAGAAAGAGCAGGCAGCTCATTGTGCGTTTAAAGCGCTAACTAGGCCACTTAGCGCCCCGTGACGCTGATCCCATCCCTGAGGCGTTGAACTTGGCACGGGGCCCTCCTTCTTTTCGCTCCTTTCCTTTCCCCTCGCCATGGGAACCAGGCCATCCTTAATGACGCAGGAGTGCTCTGCCCCATCCCACAATGCAAAGGGGCCTGACATCTGTCTTGCTAAGTGGTGCACTCTCTTGTGCACCTTGTTTGTTCAATCAACAACTCCCCCTCCCATTTTACATGCCTGTGTTTTTGTACGCTCAAATTAAGACAAAAGGTGAGAGGATTTTGTCAACGAGCCACTGAGGTCACGGCTCGCCCAATCACACTCTGCTCATAATTAGAGCGTCTATATGTAAAGCGACGGGTGTAAACGCTCACGTGTAACGGCGCACGATGGCCGCTGAACCGATCTCCTGTGTGCGCGCAGGAAAACCTAATTGATTCAAAGTGGGCCCTAATTCTACATATTAAATACCCAGGCAAATATTTGTCCCATCAATCATGAAAATATAGCCATCAACGCAAAATGCTAATCACATGCTAATGGAATCCGGGGACTCAATGCACCCCCATAGTGCAATGAACGCTTCCACTCCCCCCCGCTAACCCCAAAAGCCACGGGAATGCAAATGGCCGCCTAAGAAACCATTCTGACAGCATGCCAACGCCACGTAAAGAGCCCCCTTCTTTAAGCTCCTCTGGGAATGTATGTGGAGATGTGTGGAGATGTGTGGAGATGTGTGGAGATGTGTGGACGTGTGCAGAGATGTGCGGAGATGCGCTCATGCTAGCCCGTCCAGGTGCCAGTGTATAAATGAATAACAGCTTTCAGCGCTAAATGCTAAACAAAGCGCACACAGACATGGTCGCATGTAGCCGCTTAAGTGCGTCCGTGCTCCAGGAGGCTCACATTCCCACACGGAGAATAGGTGGCTCCTATACATAATTAAAGGGCCAGCGATGGAGCAGTTGTGTTTGCTAACCGCTAAGTACAAACGCTCAATAGGCCTCTTGTTTGGGCACTTTCGCCGCTAAGTGCAACATGCTAACGGTCGCCAGCAGTTTAAATGAGAATTTAAGGTCCCACGTTACACAAAGTGACTCTTATGAGCGTTAAGCCGTGTTAGAATGTGTTTTGTTTCGTTCACACGGGTTTGAGTAACGGTCAAAACGCTCTGTTCCACTTTGTGATGTCATGAAGCGGTACTTTTCAACTTAGCATGTACAATTTTACCTTTTTTTTGCAGTAGAAATAGGCAATTCCGGAGCTGAAATTATCCAAAATGATTCTAGAAATGAAGGTGTGTGGAGTTTAAAAACACAGCGGAGCACTTCCTGTTTTACCACACGATGACATCACGAGGTGGAACAGAGTGTTTACAGTTTGAGAGGAGAACAAAACACAACTCCAGGTCTGTTTGTGATGAGGAAACAACAGTAAAACAGATGAAAAAACAGTTTAACGCGGACTCTTTAAGAAACACACACACACTTGACGCTGAGAATTCAAATATATATATAAAAAAAAGTTAATACAAGAAGTTAAACCTGTAAATATCGAAAAATTGTAGATGTATTAGTGCAAAAAAGTGTCAAAATGTGCCTTTTATTCGACGTAATCCAGCCCCATTAAATAAAACATTTTCATAGTTCTCTGCAGGGCCCCTTTAATATAAATGAATAGGAAGACGTCCAAATCTGGGGCCCGGGACAGCAGACCCCTTCGCCCTCCCACACACAAAAAAGACTCAGACTAGTTTTTCACTTCAGTTTTAATTTCTGTTTAGGAAAAAAATCTAAACATGTCTTTATCATGAAGTCCAGTATGAACTAAAACATTATGACCAAAACAGAGGTCAGTTTGTCGCTGATTCACGGTGGAAACGTCACCAGAGTCACACGGACGAACACAAACTGTTAGTGTGTTTAAAGAAATTACACAATAAATTAAACAATACTTTGTCTCATGACAGGGGGACGCCTCAGTCTGGAAAATGAGACCAGGGTTTAGTTTGTTTTTGTCTATTTTCAGTTTCGATTGCTCATTTTAAACCGGGATGAAGGGGCTTTTTTACTCTCTCACACCTGGGATATTGTCCTGAAGACGTCGGACTGCAGATGGCGCCGTCGTCCTGCGTCCGCCGCTAAAACCTGTTTGAATCAACTGAGTGGACACGTCGCAGTAACATCACGTGACCACTGTGAGGAAGAGCGCTAGTGAGCAGTCCAAACTGTCAGGGGTGAAAACAAACTAAACCTTGGTCTGGAAAACAAATCTGTTAAAATAAAATAAAAAATAATAGTGTTTTTGTATTAGCAGGAATGTTCCACAGTGTTTACGGAACTCGCTAAAAACTCGGCATTTCATTCGGGGGCGGTGCCATGTCAATCAAAGATAAAAATAATCTCTGTGTGATGTGTTAACTGTCTCTTTTATTTATATTGCCTTTATTTATTTATTTATATTAGTCTAAAAATTACAGCTCAGTTTGGTAAAGACCCGGTCGGCAAAACTGTCCCAAAAAAATAAACTTACATGATTCTAAACCTGAAGTTAAACCGACTCTGAAAATATCAGGACTAAACCAGGACTAAACCAGGTCTAAACCAGGTCTAAACCAGGTCTAAACCAGGTCTAAACCAGGTCTAAACCAGGTCTAAACCAGGTCTAAACCAGGACTAAACCAGGTCTAAACCAGGACTAAACCAGGTCTAAACCAGGTCTAAACCAGGTCTAAACCAGGTCTAAACCAGGACTAAACCAGGACTAAACCAGGTCTAAACCAGGTCTAAACCAGGACTAAACCAGGACTAAACCAGGACTAAACCAGGTCTAAACCAGGACTAAACCAGGACTAAACCAGGTCTAAACCAGGACTAAACCAGGTCTAAACCAGGACTAAACCAGGTCTAAACCAGGTCTAAACCAGGACCAATCCAAGATTTAACCAGGTCTAATCCAAGACTAAACTAGGACTAAACTCGGACTAAATCAGGTCTAAACCAGGTCTAAACCAGGACTAAACCAGGATTAAAATAGGACTAAATTTGGACTAAACTCGGACTAAACCAGGTCTAATCCAGGATTAAACTAGGACTAAACTCGGACTAAACCAGGTCTAAACCAGGACTAAACCAGGACTAAACCAGGACTAAACCAGGTCTAAACCAGGACTAAACAAGGACTAAACCAGGTCTAAACATGAGTCACTGATGCAAAGTGACAGTTTTTTGGCGTCGCTGTGTTTGGGGGAAAATGATGCATGAAAGTGGAGCTGGTTTGTGTTTTTGACATAATTTTAGGTCTAAATGAATCTTTGTCGAGTCAAAACTCAGTTTTTACACTTTTAAACAAGTAAATAGGAAAAAACAGTTCGAAAGCTGGTTGCCATGGTTACAATATGAATGTTAAGTCCCGCCCCTGGACTAAATGTCGAGTTTTGAGGGAGTCTCCCAGTACTTTAAAAATATTTGGTTTGGTGCGGTCACTTCCTCGTCTCCATGGAGATTTTATGCCTTTTTGCAGAACATTTCAGGCAAAACAATGACATCACACTGGATTAAAAAAGTTTCAGACCAAACACCTGAACTTTCAAACCATAAAAGTCTTCAGCAGGCCCGTCCACAGAGATCTGGGGGCCCGTCCACAGAGATCTTGGGGGCCCTGGACCCTCAAACGGGGCCCCTTAACCCCCCCTCCCCCACATCGACTCCCCAGTTTCCTGCTGCTGTTACAGACGCATGGACCCCACTGTGGCCCTCTCCTCTCGTCCCGTTTCACATTTACACTCCTCCACCACCATCACCCTCTTCTCCCTGACGCCTCGGGCCCCGCAGCGGAGCGGGACGGCGACCGTGTGGACCCTGGACGGGGCGCAGCGGGAGCAGGAGGTCCTCTGGTGATGGGACGTCCCGCCGGAGAGCTCGTCCTCCGGGATGAACATGGAGCTGCACTGGCCGAAGCACAGTTTGTTGTGGAGGGTCGCGGCGTCGCAGCCGTCGGACGTCACGCTCTACGGGAACAGAACGAGAACAGAATCTACAGTGACACAGGAAATAGAATAAAACATGAAGACTCCTACTTCCTGTTCACTTTTGAAAGCACGATTTTTACTTTTAATACTTTACTCTTAAACCTTGTGTTGAAAATTGTGCGTCTCAAACTTCGAGGTGAACTTGTTTCTCCGTAAAAATGCTAAATTTCTTCCGAACAAACTCCTCAATCCACTCGATCCTCTGCATTGTGTCCTGCGTCCTGATTGGCTAAGGGACTGTAGACCATTGTGTCCTGCGTCCTGATTGGCTAAGGGACTGTAGACCATTGTGTCCTGTGTCCTGATTGGCTAAGGGACTGTAGACCATTGTGTCCTGCGTCCTGATTGGCTAAGGGACTGTAGACCATTGTGTCCTGCGTCCTGATTGGCTAAGGGACTGTAGACCATTGTGTCCTGCGTCCTGATTGGCTAAGGGACTGTAGACCATTGTGTCCTGCGTCCTGATTGGCTAAGGGACTGTAGACCATTGTGTCCCGTGTCCTGATTGGCTAAGGGACTGTAGACCATTGTCCTTCAGTCTCCTCTGTGCCGTGTCTCCTGTTTTAGGCAAATTGACATAAATGTTGGACCAAAGGACGAAGACGTGCGATGAGACGAACTATGAAATACACCTGAGACAAGAGAGAAATGTGAGAAAATGTGTGAGAAAAGTGTATAAAGTGTATAAAGTGTGTGGTGAGGGGTTTTACAGCAAAAAACATATAGAATAATTGTAAAAATAAAGCTGATACTTCGCAAATTTCGACTATTGTGGGTTATTTTTAGAATAAATAAACGATAAACCAGGGAGATTCTTGGTCTTTTCGCAGTCTTTTCTTCTTTTATCAGCTCCAGACTCTGAAATCGTCTGTAGATTTAAATAATTTTACTAGAAATTTGAAAAAGTACATTTTAAATCATCACGTGTCCACATCAGTTTAGTTAATTTGTTCTGTCTCACCGTAAAAACCTGCACATAATGATTTTTTTTATGTGTTTGGACTGAAGGAAACATCATATACTGGACACGGGGACATTTTGTTGTATTTTCCTGTTAATTTTAATGATGAACTGATCGTCTTATAATATAATTGTTTTGAAATGTGTGTTTTAATGTGTGTTTTAATGTGTGTTTTAATGTGTGTTCACTGCAGAGGGAAAACAGCAGGAGCTAAATCTGACACAAATCATTTTTTTCTTTTGTCAGATTAATGCATTTGTGCTCGAGCCCTGACAAATAAAGAATAAGTGAAGCTCTAATGGACGTCAGCCCGACGCACAGACCTGCTCCTGATTATACGATTAAGGCAAAACTTTGACACAAATGTTGGAAAGTCTTTAAGTTAAAGGTTTTTAAATCAGTGAATCCATGAAAGTTTCACTGCTGAAGAAACTAAACAAAACAGAGTAAAGTTTGAATTTTATTATTTCCGGGCGGCTTATTTTGGGAATGTTTGTGTCTATAGGGTACAGTGGGACAGACCTGGTTTAGTCCTGGTTTAGTCCTGGTTTAGTCCTGGTTTAGTCCTGGTTTAGACCTGGTTTAGTCCTGGTGTAGACCTGGTTTAGTCCTGGTTTAGTCCTGGTTTAGTCCTGGTTTAGTCCTGGTTTAGTCCTGGTGTAGTCCTGGTTTAGTCCTGGTGTAGTCCTGGTTTAGTCCTGGTGTAGTCCTGGTTTAGTCCTGGTTTAGACCTGGTTTAGTTCTGGTTTAGTCCTGGTTTAGCCTGGGTTTAGATCTGGTTTAGACCTGGTTTAATCCTAGTTTAGACCCGGTTTAGTCCCGGTTTAATCCTGGTTTAGTCCCGGTTTAGTCCTGGTTTAGTCCTGGTTCAGTCCCGGTTTAGTCCCGGTTTAGTCCCGGTTTAGTCCCGGTTTAGTCCCGGTTCAGTCCTGGTTTAGTCCTGGTTTAGTCCTGGTTTAGTCCTGGTTTAGTCCATGTTTTCAGTGATGTGTTCTTCTTCAGGCAACAGTTCAGGGTCGACCCATTTGTGACGTTGTACTGTCTGTATGTAAATGTAGTTTAACCTTTTATAGAAAGTACTTTCTCTGAAGTAGAAGTACTGGAGTCTCGTTTGTGGTATAAACACATGTACCTGCTGCTGAGATAAACTTATTTTTACTCTTTACCTCGTCTGCGATCACTTTCACTCTTACAACTTTTATCTCTATGACGGTTTTTTTGAGTCTCGCTAAAATGAGTAAATATTTGAAGATGAGGCAGTGGACAGGGAGCTGCAGGGGTCAGGGGTCAGAGGTCAGAGGGTTCGGGTCAGACAGTGGACAGGGAGCGGATGTCACTGAAAACATCTTTAAAACTACACAAATAAAATGAAAACGACACTAGAACGAGAGATGTTTGTGCGTCAATGCTAACGCTAATGCTAATTTTGAGGCACAATAATCATTAAAACAACACGGCGAACTGAAGAAGAAGAAGAAATCTACAGATAAAAAACAATGAGGCAGACGCTATTTAAATTAATCTGAAATTTATGTTGTTAAATCAAAGTTAGCATACGCTTTGAGACCCCGCGAGTTTAGCTAACGTCCCTGCGCACGGAGCCGTTTATTGGGTTATCACTGCGTTTATCACGGTTCAGAACGAGTCCGACTTCAGCCTGAGAAGCAAAAGGTTGAAACGTGCGAGGTCGAATTTACATATGAAATGAAACTCCTAAATTAGCCAAAATTAACAGTGAAAAGACAAACGCCGGTAATCCGTTTAGCATCACTGATCCAAACCAAATGGCTAACAGTATTCTGACAACGAGCGCATTTGGCCGCTCAAAATCAGAGGACTGGAGTGATCAGAAAACGCGGTGATTTCAACTGATTTTTGGCGTGGTTTTTTCATGCACAAAAAGAATCAGAAATCAGCGAAACATAGGAACATCGCCGTAGTTTCTCGAGGTATTTTTAGCGTAACTTTTGTGGTCGGTACGCAAAGTAAAATTAAATAAAATACGACAAATTTTTACATTCGTTTGGGCTTTTTTTTGCATTTTTTTGCCTCAAACACTGCGAAATTAGATTAATCACACACATATTTAAAGCTTAATCTCATAACTTCATAATCACTGTGCATATCTATCATATCCAGGGCCGTCAACAGAAATTTGGGGGCCCAGGGCATGAAGCGACACACGGGCCCCCCTAATACAAATTAATAGGAAAAAAAGTACAGTTCTGGGGCGTTCAGACCTAGCGACCCGGGAAAACAGACCGCTTTGTCGACTCCGGAATGTCGAATAATAAAAATAATAATGTTTTTTCTTACCTGAGTAAAGGGGACCGCGGTGCACGTCTGTTTGGAGTCCTTCAGCGCCGCGGGCAGTGTCACTCTCACCTTCTCTCCTTTCTCCGTCACTCTCTGCCACATCTGCAGCCCCAGCCTCCTCCTCGTTTCTGCGGCGGAAACGACTTTCGGATGCAGGTTGTCCGTCGGGTACGTCGCCGTCTTCAGGGCCCCGACCGAACCGGGGCGACCCTGGGAGAGGAAGGCCGGCGGGGCTGGTCTGGAGCTCAGAGAGGGCGTTCTCCTGGAGCTCAGTCCTCGCCTGAAGAACCCCGACTGGATCAAAGCGCGACGGTCCAGCTGCACCACCCTCACCACTCCCTGGACGGGATCGTCTGAACCTCCGCCTGATGCCTCCAAGTCCGGCCCGTGCCCCTTACGCAGGCCGTCCAAAAGGTGCTGAGGGATCGGCGTAACGACTGTCGTGAGTGACAAAAACGCAAGGGTAAAAAGCGACGGCATGTTTTGGAATAATGCGAGAAGAAAACGTTTTTAAATGTAAGTTGTGTTTTTCTGGTTCAGGGTTCCAAATGGAGACCTTGCTGTCGTGCTGTCACAGAGAGAGTGGGAGAGCTTAAATAGCAAACTGCCAATTCTCACCTGGGTTTTAATGCAGAGAAGGTGTCGCTTTTCCCACAGTGCACTACGCATCCAGCCAGTTTGGAAGGCCAGGTAGAGGATCAGAGCCAGACTCAGAGGATCACACTTTTATTAAGGTGGGTTTTTTAACATGTCCATAAAACAACACTGGAATCAACTCAGTCTAATTGTGGCTTTTGTTTTCACAAGTGAAGCTCTAATGGACGTCAGCCCGACGCACAGACCTGCTCCTGATTATACGATTAAGGCAAAACTTTGACACAAATGTTGGAAAGTCTTTAAGTTAAAGGTTTTTAAATCAGTGAATCCATGAAAGTTTCACTGCTGAAGAAACTAAACAAAACAGAGTAAAGTTTGAATTTTATTATTCCCGGGCGGCTTATTTTGGGAATGTTTGTGTCTATAGGGTACAGTGGGACAGACCTGGTTTAGTCCTGGTTTAGTCCTGGTTTAGTCCTGGTTTAGACCTGGTTTAGTCCTGGTTTAGTCCTGGTTTAGTCCTGGTTTTGTCCTAGTTTAGTCCTGGTTTAGTCCTGGTTTTGTCCTAGTTTAGTCCTGGTTTAGACCTGGTTTAGACCTGGTTTAGCCCTTGTTTAGACCTGGTTTAGACCTGGTTTAGTCCTGGTTTAGTCCTGGTTTAGACCTGGTTTAGACCTGGTTTAGACCTGGTTTTGCCCTGGTTTAGACCTGGTTTAGTCCTGGTTTAGACCTGGTTTAGACCTGGTTTAGACCTGGTTTAGACCTGGTTTAGACCTGGTTTAGACCTGGTTTTGCCCTGGTTTAGACCTGGTTTAGTCCTGGTTTAGTCCTGGTATAGACCTGGTTTAGACCTGGTTTAGACCTGGTTTAGACCTGGTTTAGACCTGGTTTTGCCCTGGTTTAGACCTGGTTTAGTCCTGGTTTAGACCTGGTTTAGACCTGGTTTAGACCTGGTTTAGACCTGGTTTTGCCCTGGTTTAGACCTGGTTTAGTCCTGGTTTAGACCTGGTTTAGACCTGGTTTAGACCTGGTTTAGACCTGGTTTAGACCTGGTTTAGACCTGGTTTTGCCCTGGTTTAGACCTGGTTTAGTCCTGGTTTAGACCTGGTTTTGCCCTGGTTTAGTCCTGGTTTAGACCTGGTTTAGACCTGGTTTAGACCTGGTTTTACCTCTGCTGGGACAGGGGACACAGTGGGGACATGGGGTCACTTCAGCCAGAATCAAATCATTTAAACATAAATCTCAGTTTCTATTCAAAAGTCGCCATGAACCATTTTGTCTGTGATTCAAACACATGAATTTGTCTTTACTGTCACAGACTGAGACTTTTTTATATTAAAGATAAAACAGGAGTCACTTTAGATCATGAACGTAACAGAAATCAGAACAAACTGTGATGTGTCTGTGTTTTTACAGATTCACACTGGGGACTGACCCTAAAGATTCGGCTCATTTAGACCCATAAAAGAGCCTAAAGTCCCATCTGTAACTTTTCCCTTTTCCTTGCACTTTCCTGAATGAAGTGCACATAAAATAGTTTGAAGTTCACGTGAATCCTGAGTGTTTTTGTCGCGTTGTGCCGTAAAGATGATGGTTTTACAGTCTTTGTGCAAACGCTGTCGTCCCACACACAGCCCTGGTCCCGCCCGTCCCTTCATGTGTCATTATTACACAATTGCGTCTGAATGGAGGTGCTCACCCGTGACGTGATCACTCAGTGGGTGCTGCTGGGAGCCCCTTCCTCGGCTCAACAATGAGACCCTGTTTGACTTTGTCTTTGTGACCCACGTCCTCTTCGTGTCCTCCCAAAATGACGAGAACTCCCCTGTGCGTCACACCACACACTCACACACACTCACACACACTCACACACACTCACACACACTCACACACACTCACACACACTCACACACACTCCCCAGAGAACACTTTTCACAGCAATAACACAGTCTGAGGTATTATTGTTTTTATGAATAATATTTGACATTTTCACCCATAAATCCATCTGCGGCACTTACGTCATAAAAGTCACGGTTCCCTCATTGTTAAATCAAAGGAAACAGGCCAAAAGCAAAAAAAAAAAAACACGCTCAGATTTTTCACACAGAAATAAAACAAAAATGACTGTGTGTTTCATGAAGTGCAGTTACGTCTTTATATCTCCATTTGAAGTGTGTGTTATGTGGGATTATAAATCACGTTGCATTTTAATAAAGAGTTTTTACAGTTTACAGATGAGGGTTTAAGTCGTCTGTAAACAGCGTTTGGTTTAGGCCGTGTCCACCAGAGGGCGCACGGAAAAAAGGAGATTACTCTGGTTTATGGATCCATATTAAGAAGAAGAAGAAGAAGAAGAAGAAGAAGAAGAAGAAGAAGAAGAAGAAGAAGAAGAAGAAGAAGAAGAAGAAGAAGAAGAAGAAGAAGAAGAAGAAGAAGAAGAAGAAGAAGAAGAAGAAGAAGAAGAAGAAGAAGAAGAAGAAGAAGAAGAAGAAGAAGAAGAAGAAGAAGAAGAAGAAGATTTATCAGAGACAATAAATCAAGTACTATAGACCCTGTACTATAGACCAAGTACTATAGACCAAGTACTACATCCCGCGTACTACATCCCGCGTACTGTATCCCGCGTACTATATCCCGTGTACTGTATCCCGCGTACTACATCCCGCGTACTGTATCCCGTGTACTATATCCCGTGTACTATATCCCGTGTACTACATCCCGTGTACTGTAGGTCCTGTTCTGTCGACCAAAGCTTCAGTAAAAGATTCTACGAGGCTGTAGTTTCATTTTGAGACGTTTAAATGTTTATTATTTTTCTGTCCCGTCTGCAGTAACAAAGTCACATAAGATTTGACAAAAGAGACGTTTAGATTTGAGTTTAATCTGATTTAATGAGGTAAAAAAACAGTTAAAAAAACACAAGTTCAGTTTTATTTAATGTAACACTGAAGCTCACGATTCTAAACATCAGCTTCAGATCATCATTCTGTTTATTTATCGTTTTTGTGAATCATTTATAAAGAGTTTGACAAGTTTCATTAAAGCTACACACACACACACACACACACACCCCTACACACACACACACACTTCTTCATGAACAGCGGCTCGTGTTTTTGCGACTCACTTCATCACAAACCTGCTTCAGTGCGTCGTATTTACAAACATAAATAAAATGTACAGTTTATCCAGATTTATACAAAAAACAACACGTTCGTTTGTGGAGAAACTATCGCTTTCGTCCGATGTCTTTGTACAGGACCATGGACACCACCATCGCCGCGATCTGGAAACACAAAACCAACAGTGGTAGTGACCTGCGACATTTTACGACACTTGCGTTTCGATATTTTTACCTCTAGAGCAGCGACTCCCAGAGCGACGCCGGCGACGATCACGGCGTTCTCTTTTATAAAGTCCAGCAGCTTCCAATAACACCCAGGAACCATCTGTGAAGGACACGACAATGAGACTGACCCTACGCCGCCGCCACAAACCGACCGTTACTCTGCGGTCGCCAAGATACACACCGATGTCATTGCTCCAGTCTTAGAGCACTCCCCCTGCTGGATTTCGGTGCCGTTACAGCAGGCCGTCGGGTAAGTGTTACGCGTCGTGACAAATGGCGACTGATCGAAATCGGTGTAGTTCATAAAACCACAGCACTCGAACTGAAGCAGAACACACGTTATTTAGAAACATAATCGTTTTTTGATGATTTAAAATCCAGAATAATCCAGAATAATCCAAACACCTGCTCCATCGTGTTGTTCCAGATTTGAGTAGCTGACTCGTCTGTCCCGTACTTCTCCGTGATGTCCTTCCTCACTTCGTCCTCCAGACCCTCAAGGAGTTTTGGGACCTGAAAAACGGTAAAGTAGCGTTGAGAATCAGATTACAGCGTAGTTTTTGTTTTGTTTGTTGGTTTATTTTGGAGGATTCTCTCACCAGATCTTCAAAAACGAGCAGCACGATCGCTCCCGCCACCTCGATGATGAAGATGATGAGGACGATACTGAAGAACTGGAAGGAAAACAGATTGGAAAAAGTCAAAATCGATGAAGTTTACGTCAAGGGAACTTTCACACGGACACTGGGGCGACTTGGGTTAAGTGTCTTGCCCAAGGACGCAACGACTGGAGCGGGAATCGCACCGAAAACCTTCAGATCGATGGACAAACGCTCTACCGACTGAGCTCCCGCGTATCGACATGCCACGAGCTCCGCCGCTTAACCACGCGCGTTCTGTGTTTACCAGAATAGTATTTAATTAACAAACACTAATAACAGATAAGAACAGTTAAATCGGTTCAATTTACTTGTGTAGCTTTTTAATTAACTCCAAATCTTTATTTAAATAGCTCATTTTATAAACAAACAACAGATTCCGACGCGGCGCTGAGAAAGACGGGTACGACTCTCCGCTCAGCTCCGCCAGTCGCTATTAATACAAAAAAAAAACAACAAATAAAACTGGAAAAAAACGCAGTATTAGTGAGATGAAATTAAAAGTTGGAGATAGTTAAAGAAATAGTTACTGTTTCGAGCTGCTGATTTTGAGCTGGTTATGACAAAGTTAGAGTCCATTTTGTGTAATATAAGACATTTAAATTAAAATAAAATAATAATAATAATAATAAACTGCTCATATAAAAATGTGCAAGGTTTGGCGTCTAAAGCACAAACTTGTAATAAAAATACACATACACAATCAACACACTGGTTTTACTTCATAGATTTGACTCTTCTGTGTGTTTAGCAAATGTAGAAAGTAGTAAAAATAAAAATAAGAGGGAAGCAGGGGCGTAGCTCTAAATTCGGGGGCCCTGGGTACAAATCGTCTCGGGGGCCCACCCTCCATGTCGCTTAATGAAAAATGGACATTACAGAGTTTGTGAGGGGCCCCTCCCTGCGCGGGCCCGGGGTAAACTGTGCCCTTTACCCCCTTTACCCTCCCTAGACTTTGTCCCAATTCGCCCACTTACGGAACTTCCTGCTGTCCCATTTCATGCACCTGACAAACGCGGCCGAAAAAGTGCCCTGCATTTCCGTGGAGATTGACCGTAGCCGAAGCGTGCGTCCGAGCATGTTTCGCGCACTGCTATATCCCCGCAAAAAAAAGGAGAACGCTACGCAGTACACGTTTAAATGTAAGTGCTGGTTTACGACACAAAGGAACCTGCACAGAGGAGTACCCTTCGTCGGACGGGTACTTCGAACGGTACATGGAAGGGTACTCCGAACAGTTCATTTGACGAATTGGGCCTCGGAAAGTTATGATACGACATTTCGAAGTGGGATTTTTTTGTTGTTGTTTGTTTCTGTTTGTATTGTTCTGTATTTTAACATGAAAAATAGACTCTGGTGCCCTCCCTGTGCGCACAAAGATACATGAAAATTTAAAATGATTCAACTTTAATGAAAACACTTTGGGAAGTTTACCCGGTGCCCACATGTCAGGACCAACGCCAAACACTGTTCTGCTGGAATCCTGTGGTAGATACGACAGAACTCCAGACCCAAACGTGTTCAACAGGACTGAAGCTGAGTCTGAAGCTGCGTCTGAAGCGCAGCCAGAGCTGCTCACATAAAGTTCAAAATGCCTTGGGTCTGTGTCACGTCTTATGTAACTCTTTGCTTTTAAGTACAAATTTGAACATTACTTTCTGGACTGGAGATCCTTTAAAACCCAGAGGTGACAGAGGTTTGGACTATGGACTAGCGCCCTCTGCCTGTCAGACGCCCTCAGTCTTTAACACAGTTTAAGACGAGACGGTGACCCCCCCCCCCCCCCTTCTCCCTGGTATTTAACACTAGACACGACATCTTTGTGTTTTATTGTTCTTTTCCCACGTATCGTCTTATGTGTATTTCATTGACTTTAATGTGAAGTATTTTGGGCAGCTGAAATGTTTTAAATGTGCTATAGAAATAAATTTGTATTGAATTGAATTGAATTAAAAGCCCCCTATGGGAAGGGGTTGAAAATGACCCTTATGCTATAAAGATTTAAAGCAATACATCCTAATGTAACTTTAATGTAACTCCTGTCCATATTACATGAATAAAAAGAGCAAATAAAAAATACATAAATAAAAATATTTTTAAAAAAATAAATAATAATAATAATAATAATAATAATACATAAAATACAAAATAATACATAAAATAAATAACAAACAAATAATAATTAATAAAAAATAAATAAATATACTGACTATGAGGGGCATACAGCGGCTCTCCCTCATGGAATAAAAAGAAGAATTAATAATAAAAAAAATAACTGAATAAATGAATTAAATAATTATAAATAAATACAAATAATTATAATAATCAATTAATTTATTTAAAAATATGTAAGTACTTAAATAAATAAATAAATATCATACTGACCGTGAGCAGTATACAGTGGCTGTCGCTCACGAATGAATAAAAATGATTAAATTAATAATAATAATAATAATAATAATAATAATAATAATTAATAAGGTAATAATAATAATAATAATAATAATAAATCTGTAAATACTTAAATATCATACTGACCGTGAGCAGCATACAGCGGCTCTCCCTCACGGCTCCACAGCAGCCCAGGAAGCCGATGACGAGCAGGACGGCGCCCACGGCGATGAGGACGTAGCTGACACTACTGAGCTGGTCCAGGCCGGGGGGCGCCCCAGGTATGCTCTCCACCACGGACGTGAGCGAGCCGCTGTCCACCTGCACCCAGATGCCCACGCCCAAGATGGCGACACCTGCCAACTACAAAACACACACGACATCAGAACAGAGGGATTATGGGACGTCAGAGCTTTAAAAAGTCCGTCAGTGGTGCAGGAAGAAGTACACAGCTTTGTACAGATACAGGAGCAAAGAAATACTCAAGTACAAGTAAAAGCATCACATAAAAAAATCTACTTCAAAGTTTCAGAGTACTGGTTTAAAAATGTACTTAAAGAGTAAAAAGTAAAAGTATTTCATGCTGATTTTGAGTCGTATAAATCTTCAAATGTAGTGATTTTGATAAAGAAACAACTGAATCAATAGTAAAAAAAGTCCAAATAAAAAGTATCCACTGTTACATCGACTTAAGTAAAGTACAGATACTTCAAATCCTACTAAAGTCCAGTACTTTTATACTCGTACTTGGTTTGATTCCACCCCTGAAGCTGCTCGTTTGGACACAGAGTGACAGATGCGTTCAAAGACCTGCCTCGTTCGTCTTCCTGGTCCTG
This sequence comes from Periophthalmus magnuspinnatus, assembly GCF_009829125.3. Taxonomy (NCBI): domain Eukaryota; kingdom Metazoa; phylum Chordata; class Actinopteri; order Gobiiformes; family Gobiidae; genus Periophthalmus; species Periophthalmus magnuspinnatus. Next base: position 3,084,474 of record NC_047126.1, on the reverse strand, counting down.
GACATTTACAGTGTCGTAGATTATTATCGTGGCCGTAAACATCACAGAGACCAGGAGAGTTATGGCTCAAGTTCTTGGAAGAATATTTTATGAAGCCTGTGCGGGTCAAACATTCTCATCTTTAATATAAAACACGAGCAGCAGACGCTTGGACACATTCAGGGGTTTTATTTACTTTTACTACTTTTTACACATGATAACTGGACTAAAGGAGTGGACTCAGGTCAGGTTCAGTCTGAGCTCGAGTTTCTCTGAGGAAGAACAAAACAAACTCACAAACTACAAATGTTCAACGTTATCACAGTTTACCAGAGATTAAAATGAAGAGTAAAACAGGACTAAAACTGGACTAAAACAGGACTAAAACTGGACTAAACCTGGACTAAACCTGGACTAAACCTGGACTAAAACTGGACTAAAACAGGACTAAAACAGGACTAAACCTGGACTAAACCTGGACTAAACCTGGACTAAAACTGGACTAAAACAGGACTAAAACAGGACTAAACCTGGACTAAACCTGGACTAAAACTGGACTAAAACAGGACTAAAACAGGACTAAACCTGGACTAAAACTGGACTAAAACTGGACTAAAACAGGACTAAACCTGGACTAAAACAGGACTAAACCTGGACTAAAACAGGGCTAAACCAGGACTAAAACAGGACTAAACCTGGACTAAACCTGGACTAAAACAGGACTAAACCTGGACTAAAACAGGGCTAAAACATGACTAAACCAGGACTAAACCAGGACTAAAACAGGACTAAACCAGGGCTAAAACATGACTAAACCTGGACTAAACCAGGGCTAAAACAGGACTAAACCAGGACTAAACCAGGACTAAAACAGGACTAAACCTGGACTAAACCTGGACTAAAACTGGACTAAAACAGGACTAAACCTGGACTAAAACAGGACTAAACCTGGACTAAAACAGGGACTAAACCTGGACTAAACCTGGACTAAACCTGGACTAAACCTGGACTAAAACTGGACTAAAACAGGACTAAACCTGGACTAAAACTGGACTAAAACTGGACTAAAACAGGACTAAACCTGGACTAAAACAGGACTAAACCTGGACTAAACCTGGACTAAAACAGGGCTAAACCAGGACTAAAACAGGACTAAACCTGGACTAAACCTGGACTAAACCTGGACTAAAACAGGGCTAAAACATGACTAAACCAGGACTAAACCAGGACTAAAACAGGACTAAACCTGGACTAAAACAGGGCTAAAACATGACTAAACCAGGACTAAACCAGGACTAAAACAGGACTAAACCAGGGCTAAAACATGACTAAACCTGGACTAAACCAGGGCTAAAACAGGACTAAACCAGGACTAAACCAGGACTAAAACAGGACTAAACCTGGACTAAACCTGGACTAAAACTGGACTAAAACAGGACTAAACCTGGACTAAAACAGGACTAAACCAGGACTAAAACAGGGACTAAACCTGGACTAAACCTGGACTAAACCTGGACTAAACCTGGACTAAAACTGGACTAAAACAGGACTAAAACAGGACTAAACCTGGACTAAACCTGGACTAAAACTGGACTAAAACTGGACTAAAACAGGACTAAAACAGGACTAAACCTGGACTAAACCTGGACTAAAACAGGGCTAAACCAGGACTAAAACAGGACTAAACCTGGACTAAACCTGGACTAAAACAGGGCTAAAACATGACTAAACCAGGACTAAACCAGGACTAAAACAGGACTAAACCTGGACTAAAACAGGGCTAAAACATGACTAAACCAGGACTAAACCAGGACTAAAACAGGACTAAACCAGGGCTAAAACATGACTAAACCTGGACTAAACCAGGGCTAAAACAGGACTAAACCAGGACTAAACCAGGACTAAAACAGGACTAAACCTGGACTAAACCTGGACTAAAACTGGACTAAAACAGGACTAAACCTGGACTAAAACAGGACTAAACCAGGACTAAAACAGGGACTAAACCTGGACTAAACCTGGACTAAACCTGGACTAAAACTGGACTAAAACAGGACTAAAACAGGACTAAACCTGGACTAAACCTGGACTAAAACTGGACTAAAACTGGACTAAAACAGGACTAAAACATGACTAAACCAGGACTAAACCAGGACTAAAACAGGACTAAACCTGGACTAAAACAGGACTAAACCAGGGCTAAAACATGACTAAACCAGGACTAAAACAGGACTAAACCAGGGCTAAAACATGACTAAACCTGGACTAAACCAGGGCTAAAACAGGACTAAACCAGGACTAAACCAGGACTAAAACAGGACTAAACCTGGACTAAACCTGGACTAAAACTGGACTAAAACAGGACTAAACCTGGACTAAAACAGGACTAAACCTGGACTAAAACAGGGACTAAACCTGGACTAAACCTGGACTAAAACTGGACTAAACCTGGACTAAACCTGGACTAAAACAGGACTAAAACAGGACTAAACCTGGACTAAAACAGGACTAAACCAGGACTAAACCTGGACTAAACCAGGACTAAAACAGGACTAAACCTGGACTAAAACAGGACTAAAACTGGACTAAACCTGGACTAAAACAGGACTAAAACAGGACTAAACCTGGACTAAAACTGGACTAAAACAGGACTAAACCTGGACTAAACCTGGACTAAAACAGGACTAAACCTGGACTAAAACAGGACTAAACCTGGGCTAAACCTGGACTAAAACTGGACTAAACCTGGACTAAAACAGGACTAAAACAGGACTAAACCAGGACTAAACCTGGACTAAACCAGGACTAAAACAGGACTAAACCTGGACTAAAACTGGACTAAACCTGGACTAAACCTGGACTAAACCTGGACTAAAACTGGACTAAAACTGGACTAAACCTGGACTAAACCTGGACTAAAACAGGACTAAAACAGGACTAAACCTGGACTAAAACAGGACTAAACCAGGACTAAACCTGGACTAAACCAGGACTAAACCAGGACTAAACCAGGACTAAAACGGGACTAAAACTGGACTAAACCAGGACTAAAACGGGACTAAAACTGGACTAAAACTGGACTAAAACAGGGCTAAAACAGGACTAAAACATGACTAAACCAGGACTAAACCTGGACTAAACCTGGACTAAACCAGGACTAAAACAGGACTAAACCATGACTAAAATATGACTAAACCTGGACTAAACCAGGACTAAAACAGGACTAAACCAGGACTAAAACAGGACTAAAACTGGACTAAACCAGGACTAAACCAGGGCTAAAACATAACTAAACCTGGACTAAACCAGGTCTAAACCAGAACTAAAACAGGAATAAACTGACATTTTGTTTATTCAAACTGATGAGGAAGAAGTTGAACTTTGTCCCTTTTGTTTGGTGTGAACAGACGCAGTAATGAAACAGATTCAAATGAACAATAAACAAAGTAAAGTAAATAAAGATAAAGCTCCTGACACAAAAGAGACTGTTCTGAGCTTTAAGTCATGTCCTAATGCTGTTAAATCATCAAAAACACACCTGGAGTTGTGTTTTGTTTCATTCACACATGTTTGAGTCACACTTTATTATTAGTCTGTTACATCTACAAACCTCAAAATGCTCTGTTCCACCTTGTGATGTCATGAAGTGGTCATTTTCATGTTAACAGCTCCTTTTATCTTTAGTACAGCAGAGATGGGCAATTTGAGAGCTGAAATAATCCAAATAACTCTAGAAATGAAGGTGTGTGGAGTTTAAAAACACAATGGAGCACTTCCTGTATTACCACATGATGACATCACGAGGTGGAACAGAGTGTTTTTTTCAGTTTGAGAGGAAAAAAATCACCCTAAATCTGCGGCGTTTGTTTGTTAAACATGTGTGAATGAAACAAAACACAACTCCAGGTCTGTTTGTGACGAGGAAACAACATTATAACACAGACCAGCGCTTTAAAGACCTCGCCCCTCCATAGACCTGCCTTTGAACATCACACAGCCGTTACCATGACGAGGTTAAAACTGCACTCACAAAGATGACGCCGTTGAAGACGAACATCATCGTCTTGAGGAAGCCCGTACAGCACATCTTGGAAGGATAAATTCAAGCTCTGGAAAACAAAAGTCTGAATGAAAAAAGAGGAGAGTTTGTAGAGAGGGATTTACCGCTGAGGAAACTCCACAGACTCTAACGCACAAACGCACCAGCGCGGGTCAGACGAGCTTTACTTAAGTTACACATTAACTAAAGTGAGAGGTTTGAGCAGAGGGGCCCAGGCTCCACAGAGTTTACTCTCAGCACAGGTTTCGGTTCAACTATGTTTTTGACTTATTCTTGTGAAAATTGTGAGAATTGACACAATTTACACAAGATGAGTTTATTTATATTATTATTTATATATTTATACAACACAATGTGAACACAGAGTCGCACAAAGAGTTTAACACAATAAAAACACGAAAAAATACAACACAACAAATTAAAACAGAATTAAAACATTAGATCTGGTTTAGTCCTGAGTCTGGGCATCAGCAGGAGGCCGGTCCCTAAACCAGGACTAAACCAGGACTAAACCAGGACTAAACCAGGACTGAACCAGGACTAAACAGGACTAAACCAGGACTAAACAGGACTAAAGCAGGACTAAAGCAGGACTAAAGCAGGACTAAACAGGACTAAACCAGGACTAAACAGGACTAAACAGGACTAAACCAGGACTTAAACAGGACTAAAACAGGACTAAACCAGGACTAAACCAGGACTAAAACAGGACTAAAGCAGCACTAAACCAGCACTAAAGCAGGACTAAACCAGGACTAAACCAGGACTAAACAAGGACTAAACCAGGACTAAACCAGGACTAAAGCAGAACTAAAGCAGGATTATAGCAGGACTAAACCAGGACAGAACCTGGACTAAACCAGAACTAAACCAGGACTAAACCAGCACTAAACCAGGACTAAACCAGGACTAAACCAGGACTAAACCAGGACTATCAGTAGTCCGGTCCCTGGGGTCTCTCTGAGCGAGTGAAGAGGCCTGAGCTCAGCCTTTTACACTTATAATTCACTTATAAATCTGTACATTTGTGTAAAAATGAACAGACTCTTTGTAAACGCAGCAGTTTCATAATAATTCTTAAAATAAATCTTATCTTATCTGTTCGTCCGACAGTAGCTGAAAAACCTCATAAACCTGCATCTTTTACAACTGTAGATCAGGAAAGAACAGCCCGAAGTATTCCACACAAAGCCACAAAAACAAGAGTTCAGAGAGAAGTTTAAGTTTAAGATCTTTTTTTTTTTTTCATTTTGAATTTGTCACTTGAGTTTTAGCCTCACAAAATCTTGACCATTTAGACTTAATCTGGTTTGAATCCACTTAAAGGTTCCGTATACATGTCTCAACGATGACATTTTGACCCAAACCCATGTGAGCAGCGAGTGTTTTACCTGCAGAGAGTGTCCGAGGAGGTCAGTGAGGAGTCTGGCTCTCCGCCCGGGTCGTCAGGTCTCTTTATCTGCTCACGAGTCCAGGTCAGGAGGAGGAGGAGGAGGAGGAGGAGGAGGTCATTCCCGTATCGTCACTGACACCACGTTTCAAACTTCCTGGTTCAAAGTCCTTCATAAAAAACATGTAGAGCCATCATAAAGTTTACAAGTCCTAAGCTCTGTCCTGGGACCTTTATGTTAATGATTTGTGACGTTGTTTTTGGACATCAGATGGAAACGGTCGAGAGTTTAACGGCGACTGATAAGACGAATGGAAAAAAACGATAACGCAGCATCAACTTTCTAAGGTTTACTGCTCAACCAGAGAAAAGTACTGCGGATGTACTATGAAGTATGACCGTAAATACTGCGTAAAGAAGTGACTGAGCGAGCGTTACGTCACCACAGCGCTCAGCTCCAGTCGAAAATGAAGCTAATCGAGGCTAACAGTTATAGCGGCTAATTTGGAGTCGATTTCTGTATTTGGGATTCTGACCGCGAGTATCATAGCAACTAAAGAACCAATCAGGAGCGAGGATGTTGAAGGTAACGCCAATTCCTGCACCGCTGGTTTGGCATCAATCAATCAAACCTGTTGCTAACGCTAACAGGAGCGACCTCGGGGAAAGAAGGACCTGATTTGTCTGTTTTTAATGTTCATATCTTGATTTACAAACACAAAAGTGAAATAAAAACCCCAGGATCATGTAGAGGATTAATACGAACATTTAAGACCAAAATGACGAGTCTGACAGCAGCAGTGATGGAAAAAGGGCTGATTGTTTTTCAATAGGAAGTGAACTGGAGTCAGAGTTGCGCCTATGATCACTTCCTATTAGAAATGTGGAACTTTAGGTATGTCCAGTTACATAAACAGTCTGTGAGTATCAGGTGTGATGAAGGGTCTGTTGTCCCAGGATCTTAACGGCCCAGAATTGGACCTTCTTTCTATTCATTTATATCAGAGGGGCCCGTGTGTGTTTCTTTTCTTGCCCCGGGCCCCCAAACATTTGTTGACGAGGCCAATTACACTTTGATTAACTTTAAAAGGCTCGTGTTACGCTGTTTTCTGATGTCGTTTCCTCGTCACAAACAGACCTGGAGTTGTGTTTTGTTTCATTTACACATGTTTAACACACAAACCCTGCAGATTTGGGCTGAGTTCTTCTCTCAAACTGAAGAAAAACACTCTGTTCCACCTTGTGATGTCATCGTGTGGCGATACAGGAAGTGCTCCACTGTGTTTTTAAACTCCACACACCTTCATTTATAGAATCATTTAGATTATTTCAGCCCTGGAATTGCTGATCTACTACTGAACTAAACCAAAACTAAACCAGGACTAAACCAGGACTAAACCAGGACTAAACCAGGACTAAACCAGGACTAAACCAGGACTAAACCAAAACTAAACCAGGACTAACCCAGGACTAACCCAGGTCTAAACCAGGACTAAACCAGGACTAAACCAGGACTAAACCAGGACTAAACCAGGACTAAACCAGGTCTAAACCAGGACTAAACCAGGACTAAACCAGGACTAAACCAGGACTAACATGAGTCCATAAAACACAACTCCGGGTCTGTTTTTGCTCATTATAACATAGATTAGAATAATAGCCTCGCACGTGTCCTTTAAGGCTAATTAAAGCGTAAAAGGAGCTGTCAACTTTAAAACTACCACTTGATGACATCACAAGGTGGAACGGAGCATTTTGAGTTTTGTAGATGTTACAGACTAATGATAAAAGTGTGACTCAAACATGTGCGAATTAAAACACGACTTAAACCTCAACAAAAGTCACTTTTGTGTAATATTCTGGAATGGGTTTTATCAAGAAGAGAGGAAGTTATATTTGCATAGTAGTAAAATACATTTGGCTATTGAAAATGTGACTATACAGAGTGAGGACTTATTCAAATGGCACTTACCCATTTGTGTAAATAAAATGTATTTTGGTGTGGATGACGGAGGAATCACACGCACATTTTTATTATGAATGACTCAGGCTTCGTAACAGCTTCATTAAGAGATTAGGATTCAGGGAGGGTTTGAAGTGGAGATATTTGTGAACGTAATTCTTTAACACACAGACGGTTCAGACGGTTACAAAGGTTTTCCATCGGGGAAGGAGGAAGTCTTGTGAATAAAGTTAATTTTTAATTTTAAGCTTACACCTTTTCACATTTATTTAAGAGAAAGACACATTTGGATTCTCGCCAACTTCAGTTTAAACGTTACACATCGATAAACTCCAGGCAAAACGTATAAACAACAAACAAACAAACACTTAAACAGAATAAAATAAAAACCATCAGCATGTTCACAGACTCACAGTGATGCAGTTATAACGACGGACACAAGAGGACGCCACATCGCAACTAAACCCAACTCTAAAGCCTCACGAGCCACATATCTGGAGTTTTCTCTCATTTTTGCAAAGGTTTTTTTATTTACTTCTATATTTATACATTTATTTATTTAGGGACCATGTACACAGAACATAAAAGTTGCAAATGGACGATGCTGGATGATAATTGCACATATTTTTTTTAATACTTTTGACTTTTGACGTCTCTTCCCACTGCAGCAAAAACATAAGGCACATGTCCATTCTTTGGTGTCTGTAGTGATGCATTAAAGCTACCATCTGTAACATGCTCCGTGCACGACGACGCCCGGCAACCGCACCGTTAGCGACACTGCTTCCTGTACAAGTTTATCTCTGTGAGGTTTTTTGCAGAGTCACGGGAAAATTAGTAAATATTTAAAGAAAAGATGAGGCAGTGGACAGGGAGATGCAGGTGGGTTAGAGGTCAGGGGTCAGAGGTCAGAGGTTAGGAGTTAGGAGTTTGGGGTCAGACAGTGGACAGGGAGCTGCACTGAAAATGCTAAAAACTACACAAATAAATGTTAAATAAATGTTAAAAACTACACAAATAAAATGAAAACTTCGCCAGAGGACACAAAAGACATGTTTGTGCCTCAATGCTAACGCTAATGCTAATTTTGATGCGTTATAAACATTAAAACAGCACAAACTTAAGTATTCTACATTTAAAAACTATTGTGTAGTCTTTAATTATTATTATATTAAGTAATTATTTAGAATTTTAATAGGTTGTTTATTTTATGTTTTCTGATTTTAATAAAAGTGACTGTTAGTTTTGAGAAAAAGAGTAAAAATATTTAAAGATGAGGCAGTGGACAGGGAGCTGCAGGTGGGTCAGGGGTCAGAGGTCAGAGGTTAAGTGTTATTTTATGTGGCCCACGACAAAGAAAAAATAAAACGTATGACTAAAAACTGTTAATTAACTAAATTAAAAAGCAGCTGCATTTATTTTACATTACATCAGGCAGTGGACAAAGAGCTGCAGGTGGATTAGGGGTCAGAGGTCAGAGGTTAAGGGTTTTAGGGGGTTAGGGTCAGACAGTGGACAGGGAGCTGCAGGTGGATGTCACAAAAAACATGTTAAAAACGACACAAATAAAATGAAAACTTCACCAGGGGAAACACGAGACATGTTCAATGCTAACGCTAATGCTAATTCGGAGGCATAATATCCACAAATATCCAGGCATAAGAAACATTAAAACACCACAAACTCAAGTATTCTACATTTAAAAACTATTACGTAGTCTTTACCGTAATTATTTAGAATTTTAATCAACCGATTTTAATAAAAGTGACTGTTAGCTTTGAGACATAGTGAGCTAGCTAGCATGCTACTGTGATTAGTTGTACTGTGTTTTTTCTTTTTGTATTGCATTTTAAACAGGGCGTCCATGAAAAAGGAGAACCCAAGTGCTCTCATTGGGCTCCTTTGTATAAATAAAGATAAATAAATAAAAATAAATAGAGCCGCGGTTGTATTCTCGCATTTCACCACTAGATGCTGTCTGTGTTACTGCTGTTTGCACAGGTGAGTCTGAACAAAGCCCAGGTGACGGGAGGAGGAACAGGCTTCACATCTGCCATCTACTGGTGAAAACCCTCAAATAAAGTGCCAGATAGTAGCTTTAACGCAGAGAAACATTCACTGTGTTATTGTATTTGTGACATGCACAGTCTTTCGCCCGTGGCCGTCAGCATAAACAGCCCGTCTGAGACCCTCGATTTGGGTCCGGGTTGAGGTTCGCCGACGTGTTCCCGGCGTCTCCGTTCACGTTCACGTTCATCTTCTCACAGATGACGTCCACCAGACTGTCAAAGACCTGCTTCACGTTGATGTTGTCTTTGGCGCTCGCCTCGAAGAACAAAAAACCTACAGAAGTCAAAACACGAGCGGTCAAACGGGCGGTTAATGATTAAGCAGGAAGAGTGTGTGTTTTCAGAGTGATAAAAGAGTGATAAAAGAGTGACCTAGCTCCGTGGCCAGCCTCCGAGCGTCCTCTGTGGGAACCTGTCTGTCCTCCTCTAAGTCCAGTTTGTTGCCGACCAGCACCACCTGCGCGTTGTCCCATGAGTAGGTTTTAATCTGCGTCGCCCTGGGAAACACAAACATAACTTTATATGGAAAAAAATATTTAAAAAGGGATTATACAATGTCAAACAAAAATTAAATTTGCACTGACAATGTTGAGGTGTACGGAGCCCCGCAGATGACACAAAGAAGAAGAATAGTTTCAAAACACAAAAAATAATATCTTGAAGGAACGACACAATTATCTTGAGAACGACATAATTATCTTGAGAACGACATAATTATCTTGAGAAAACGAGATATTATCTTGAGAGAACGACATAATTATCTTGAGAACGACATAATTATCTTGAGAACGACATAATTATCTTGAGAGCGACATAATTATCTTGAGAAAACGAGATATTATCTTGAGAAAATTACATAATTATCTTGAGAGAGCGAGATATTATCTTGAGAACGACATAATTATCTTGAGAAAACGACATAATTATCTTGAGAGAGCGAGACATTATCTTGAGAACGACATAATTATCTTGAGAAAATTACATAATTATCTTGAGAACGACATAATTATCTTGAGAAAATGACATAATTATCTTGAGAGAACGACATAATTATCTTGAGAAAATGACATAATTATCTTGAGGGAACATAATAATTTCTTTACATATATTTTCACAAGCGCACGAGATATTCAACTTAAAACATAAAAATAATTGTAATAATTGTTAAAATAATTGTTCCCTTGTGATAATTAAGTCGTTTCCTCAAGATAATCTCGTGTGGGAACGTGATATTATCTCGCGTTCACGTAATATTATATTTTGCAAATGTCCTATGCCGGGCTCCATAGGTTGTTTCTTGTGAAGACGATTTATATTTCAAAAGTAAAACGTCTTTATATTTTTTCTGATACCTTGAGCATTTCCAAATATATTTTTAAAAACTTTAAAACTTCAGATGCTGTGGATTTCTCTATAGCCTGATATTTGTGATCCAGTTTATGATCTGTTTTCATTTTATATTTACGTTTTTTTTATTTTAAGACTTGATTTCATGACTTTTACCAAACACATTTTTTTGACTGTAATGTGTGTATTTTGTTCTATTTAAAACTTGGTGACCAGCTGTGTTTAATACTCACAAACCGGGCGTGGCGTTTAAAACAAACACACACAGCTCTAAAAACACACACAGCTCTAAAAACACACACAGCTCTAAAAACACACACAGCTCTAAAACACACACAGCTCTAAAACACACACAGCTCTAAACACACACACAGCTCTAAAAACACACACAGCTCTAAACACACACACTTTAAAGGCGTCTCACCAGTCCTGCACCACACAGAACGAGTCCTGGTTGGTGATGTCATACATGAGCAGGAAGCCCATGGCTCCTCTGTAATAGGCCGTGGTGATGGTGCGGTAACGCTCCTGCCCCGCCGTGTCCTGCAACGCATGAACCAGACTGTAAAACATGTGAATCAGACTGTAAAAACATGAGTCAGACTGTAAAAACATGAACCAGACTGTAAAACATGTGAATCAGACTGTAAAAACATGAGTCAGACTGTAAAAACATGAACCAGACTGTAAAACATGTGAATCAGACTGTAAAAACATGAGTCAGACTGTAAAAACATGAACCAGACTGTAAAACATGTGAATCAGACTGTAAAACATGTGAATCAGACTGTAAAAACATGAGTCAGACTGTAAAAACATGAGTCAGACTGTAAAACATGTGAATCAGACTGTAAAAACACGTGAAACAGACTGTAAAAACACGTGAATCAGACTGTAAAAACATGAACCAGACTGTAAAAACATGTGAATCAGACTGTAAAAACACGTGAATTAGACTGTAAAAACACGTGAATCAGACTGTAAAAACATGAGTTAGACTGTAAAAACACGTGAATCTGACTGTAAAAACATGAGTCAGACTGTAAAAACATGAACCAGACTGTAAAACATGTGAATCAGACTGTAAAAACATGAGTCAGACTGTAAAAACATGAACCAGACTGTAAAACATGTGAATCAGACTGTAAAAACATGAGTCAGACTGTAAAAACATGAACCAGACTGTAAAACATGTGAATCAGACTGTAAAAACACGTGAAACAGACTGTAAAACATGTGAATTAGACTGTAAAAACATGAGTTAGACTGTAAAAACATAGACCACATATGAAGTAAACTGTAAAAACACATGAACCAGACTGTAAAAACATGAGTTAGACTGTAAAAACATGAGTCAGACTGTAAAAACATGAGTTAGACTGTAAAAACACGTGAATCAGACTGTAAAAACATGAGTCAGACTGTAAAAACATGAGTCAGACTGTAAAAACATGAGTTAGACTGTAAAAACACGTGAATCAGACTGTAAAAACATGCGTCAGACTGTAAAAACATGAGTCAGACTGTAAAAACATGAGTTAGACTGTAAAAACATAAACCATATATGAAGTAAACTGTAAAAACATGAACCAGACTGTAAAAACACATGAATCAGACTGTAAAAACATGAGTCAAAGTGTAAAAACATGAATCAAACTGTAAAAACATAAACCAAACTGTAAAAACATGAACCAAAGTGTGAAAACATGAATCAAAATGTAAAAACTTGAACTAAACTGTAAAACACATGAACCAAAGTGTAAAAACATGAACAAAAGTGTAAAAATATGAGTCAAAGTGTAAAAGCATGAACCAAACATGAATTAACCTGTAAAAACATGAATCAGACTTTAAAAACATGAACTAAACATGAACCAAACTGTCATAACTGTAAAAACATGAATCAAAATGTAAAAACGTGAACTAAACTGAAACTCATGAACCAAACTGTGAAAACATGAATCAAAGTGCAAAAACATGACCCAAACTGTAAAAACATAAATTAAACCATAAAAAAATCAAAGTGACGTGAATGTCAGCAGACCTTGAGACGGTGTCGTAACCATTCACTCATTCAAGATAAAAACTTGGACACTCTGTGTAATAGAACATGACGTCACTCCTCAAGTATTTACCAGAATAACCTCAGCTGATTATGTGAAGTAAAATGAGCCAATAAATATTTATAATGTACTTATTTTTACTAATGGGAGTTAATGGTTAACTTAACTTTTGGAGAGGTTTACTACTACAAGTTTACTACTGACACACACACACACACACCCCCACACACACACACACACACACACACCCCACACACACACACACACGGTCTAGTACTGGGAGTTCTCTGCTTAATTAATGAAGGATTAATTGAAGTAGGGGAGGTGTTGCAGGGATGTCCCACCAGGAGGAGACCCAGGAACGTCTCAGGAACGTCTCGGGGGTCACACCCGGAGGAGCTGGAGGAAGTGTCTGGGGTGGGGAAGCCTGGGAGTTCCTGATTAAACTGATGCGTTGAAAAATAGATGGAAGGAAGTAGAAATAGGAAGTAGAGCTCAGTATTTGAACGTTTATACACAGATAGGACGAGTCTGCTACTGCATTTCAGACGATATCACAACGTTCTATAGGACAATAATATTTAATACAGACACAGATTTGTGTTGTGTGAGGACAGTGAGGTCTAGAGCAGACATGGGCAAACTACGGCCCAGGGGCCACGCACGGCCCGTTGGATTTATTAATCCGGCCCACCAAACGTGACCAAAATGACCTCTCCCCTGTAATGCCAACGTTTCCCCAAAAGAGGCCGCCCTTCAGCTACATCAGCCGTGTTCACGTGTTACTCTCTTATTCTCTTATCAGACGTTCTGCAAAAATGAGTTTATCAAAGAAAAGAAAAGTGGATCGTGAGCGCCGTGTTCAATACGGAGTGGACAACAAAATATTTTTTACTGAAGTCCGATCAAAGGCTGTGTGTCTAGAAACTTGTTGTTTTCAAAGAGTAAAATATCAGCCGTCACTTTGCTACGCTAACTACGCTAGCAAGAAGTCAACGCAGGAACGGGCGACTGCGGCTCAGGGGTTGGCAGCTAATTTACAGATTTTTACTAATGCATTTGGAAAACACTTTGTACAATGAGCCTTTCATATTCATGCTTTGCTACATGTTATAGGCCAAATCTCTAGTGTAATATAAATATATATCCTGGCCCCGCCCCTCTGCCAAACTTTAGAAACCATTGTGGCCTGTGTGTCAAACAGTTTGCCCACCTCTGGACTAGAGTCTAATCAGTGAGAGAAATGATCAGATTCAGTGTTTGTGCGTTTACCTTTTGCATTTTTCATAACAAAGTGCAATGTAATCAACGACTCACGCCCCGAATCTGGGAGTACGACATCATCACAGTCGAGTTTATTGCAACAAAATGAATATGGCAACAGTCTCGGCTCCGCACAAGCGCAGAGAGTGAACAGTGTGAAGAAAACATCAGCTCCAAACGTGTGCGAGTTTGATCTGGGGCCAGTGCTGTGGGTTTGCTGCTCGTTTCTCGTTCAGTCACAGATCTGAGCCTCGGTCGGAGCAGGAAGCACATTTAGCCCTGCAGCCTAAATCCATGCATCTTTCATGAACCCGGCGTCAGGGGACCATGTAAAACATCAACTGTCATTAACCGTAGAGCGAGAAAAATGAGTCTACGCGAGGACCTCGACAGGCGGCGGAGCGCGAGAGGCCGAGGCCGCGAGAGCCAGGGCGAGCGAGCGGCGTTGTGTAATGGCGATTTAACAAACTGCTTTGAAACACAAGAGTCTGCGGGGGACGCTGAGGGACAGGCCTGCGTTTAAGCGTTTGGGAGAGCGTCATTCTGTTTAAATGCGAGAAGTTTTAGTTGAATTATACGTGTAAAAATTCAACAATACGTGTGTAGGAGTCAAGAAGAGACATGTACTAGTCACATGGGCAGTGGTTATGGTTTTATACAGCACTTTTCCACCTTAAAACGCTTTGCATCAAGGAAAAAACATTCACACGCATGTTTACATTTAAGTCTTTGTCAGTATTTGGTATAAAACTGTATGAGAGAGAGTCCTTTATTTAAAAAAAACCTTTGGAAAACATCAGAATGAGCAAAGTATATGTGTATAAATGTATAAATATCATAGTATTTTGATGTAAAGCTGCGGTAAATGGTGAATTATTACATTTTTATACAGCGCTTTTCCACCTTCGAGTCTCTCAAAGCCGTTTACATCAAGGAACTAGTCATCGAAAACGGGTTAAGTGTCTTGCCCAAGGACAAAATGACAGTATTCATCGGTGGGAGCTGGAATTGCACAGCTAAACCATTGGATCAGTGGACAAACGCTCTACCAGCTGAGCTACTGTCGACTGTATTGAAGCACAAAGATTCATTTCTGGGCTAAAACCAAAACTCTCGCAGTGTCTGTGACTTTCTAAACGTAATTTTGTCGTTTTCGTTGACAATGACAATAAAATGTTGGATCTTAAAAACAGATTTGACCCATAGCGCGTGTGTTGACAGCCAGATATGAGTAAAAAAAACAGGGCCGGTCCAGACTATAATCAGACTGAGCAGCTGCTTAGGGCCCCGAGTCCAGCAGGGGGCCCCCAAGAGCTCATACATTTATACTGAAAATAATATATCATGGCTTGTGTGTTTGCAGCTGCTTAAATATCCCTCTAAAACACTTACATTTGTTTTTATATCTATAGAAGCTAAATATCTGCTGCTGCAACATTTGTTTTTGTTCAGCTTCGGGCCCCCTAAAAGCTGGGAACGGCCCTGTTAAAAAGGCTTTGTCATAGTGTGCTCTTGTTATCTTTTTAACGATGTCTCTGTTGCGTAACACGTGAGCTGACACAACACAAAACAAGCAAAAAATTCCATTAAAAACAAAGCCACGGACCAGATAACAGTTTTTTTTTTTCTTGTATATAATAAATATTTGTAGTAAATTCAAATAAAACTGCATAATTACAACGTTTTCTTCTGCACACAAAACAAAACTAACTCAAATGTATTACAGTTCCTCTTCTCTATAAACCAGTTTTCCAGGTTTTTCTCTTCCCGACTCTCGCACTGAACAAACATCCGTCTCTGACTCAACCAGGCGCCCGAGTCTCCGCCCCCTTTTTCCTGTCGTAAAATAAAATCTTTGTATTCTTTCCTCTTACCCAGATCTGGAGCTTGACCTTCTTGTCGTTGCGGTAGATGGTCTTGACTTTGAAGTCGATGCCCACGGTGCTGATAAAAGCCGGAGTGAAAGAATCGTCGGCGTATCTGAAGAGGAAGGAGGTTTTGCCCACGCTACTGTTACCGATGATCAACAGTTTAAACATGTAATCAAAATTCTGATCCGCTGCATCCCTCTGCTCCTGGATCTGCGGTCCTGGCTCCCGGGCTAAAGCCATCTGTGCAGACAAAAAGGCCAAAAAAAAAAACACCAAAAAACAAAAAGACATTTAGAGAGTGGGAATGTTTGGGGATTTAGCAACAAATAAACTAATTTAAAACAAAAAACCACATTTTTATGTAATGTGCATGTGTCATTTCAGTATAATATGGTCTAATAATAATTTCATTTACGCTTTAGCAAAAAAAAAACTTATTTTCTGTCATGAATCTGCTTAAAATGCTGCTTTGTAAAGTTTTTAGTTTAGAAAAATCCTCACAAACTGCACGGTGTTAGTCTTTGATTGACACCTACCAAACTTTTAATCAAACCAAACTAAACAATAAACATATTTTTATCTATTTATCATGCAAACATTTATATTAACATTCTTTTTAGCTCTTAATATTCCTTAATTTCATTTTTTTTCTGTCTGTGAATAACAAACTCAGCCTTGTTTATTAAAAAAACACATGTTCTTATACTGACCTCTAGTGGCCAGAGTATGCGTGGCTGTTTACACATTACAACATGACAGATGCTTCGGTTGTTGTAGAAAAAAGGCGGATAACAGGGAAACAATGCACCACTGCAGCGGCGCTCACAAAGGTCACGTCTGTGTCTATAGAATCAGGTAAAAGGCAAAGAGCCGGTTCTTTGTGCGTTTCAGGATCCGAGTGTCAAAGACGAACCCACCGCACGTTTCACTTATTTTTTTTCTTATTTAATTCACAATGATTTTACTTGGTTATTAACATCCTAGAGAATTTTGGCTGCTATCCAGAGTTTATATAAAATGTACAACAGCAAACAGCAAAATGACTGAGTTGTTTTTTAGGCTAAAAGATGAAGACAAGAAAAAAGTGAATTGATTAAGCACAACTGATCGATTACTGAGGTCATTGTAAACTAGTCTGGTAAACAAATACGTGCTTCTAGATGATACACAGACTCTGAAACATGTCATGTGCCAAAAAATGGGTTTTAAAACTCAGGAAAAAGCAGGAATTCCATCAAAGTATCAGAAAAAACATTTATATTTAGAGCTTTTGACTAAAAACATTATAACACTGATGTATTTTCTTTATTTATGAATGAAGCGAATATCTAAAAAAAAATATATATATACAAAAAAATTTAGATTTAAACTTCGTCTTTGGCTACGGATCAGACCTGGACGACTGGGGGATTACACAGACACAAAAAAATTAAAATCTAAACTATTTTGTGTGTAAATATACTTCCTCAGGACACTATGGAGCGGCATCACTTTGGCTTCATCTGAGTCAGAAAAATCTCATTATCACAGGCTTTTCACAATCGAAACAACTACTTCTAGAATAATGCAGCTGTGCACGACGCTTTGACCTGTAAACACAACTTAACTTACTCTGAGAAGGTGAGAACAGGCCACAGAAAAACAAACGCACACGTGTGATTCTAAAGTTAAAAGTGCGATACGACACAAAACTGACTCTTGTAGCTTTAAGTCGTGTCTTAACGCTGTTCCCTCCTCAAAAACAGACCTGGAGTTGCGTTTTTTCATTCACACATGTTTGAGTCACACTTTATTATTAGTCTGTCTCCATCCCCAAAGCTCAAAAGGCTCCGTTCCACCTTGTGATGTCATCAAGTGGCGGTTTTCAAGCTTTTAACGGCTACATTTTACCTTTAGTTCAGTCGAGATAAGCGGCAATTCCGGGGACTGAAATGATCTAAATGATTCTAGAAATGAAGGTGCGTGGAGTTTAAAAACACGACGGAGCACTTCCTGTATCGCCACACGATGACATCACGAGGTGGAACGGGGCGTTTATGGTCTGAGAGAAGAACTCAGGCTAAATATGCAGGTTTTTTTGTGCGTTAAACGTGTGTGAATGAAACTGTTTGTGAGGAAACAACAAGTGGACAGGAGGGACATATAGGCCTGTTGTCCCGGTCCCTACAGTCCTATTAAAGGGGGCCCGTGTGAAGCTTCTATCCCAGGCCCCCATATTTCTGCGTACGTCCGTGTAGGCCAGCGCATCATCAGCAGTTGCTAAACGGGGGTGTTTTCCTTTAATGTCCCACCGTCTTCCTCCTCGCTCGTCTTTAATCTCTGCCGTTTGCCGGGACGTCTGAGTTGTTGCCGTGAGGCGCTGGACGGCTCCATAAATCCATCTATCTGACCTTTCGTTCACTGACTGGCTCCGATTAAACACACACACAATCTCACTTACAGGGGCATCCGTCTTCCTTTACTATCTCCCCTTCTCTCCCTCCCTGTCATCATCCATCCCCCTCTCCCTCCCTCCGTCCCGCTGCACCATAAGCAGGATGGGGCAGTTCATTCATCCTCATATCCAGCCCCTCCTCTCTCCATCCACACCTCTCCCTCGTGAGCATCATCGCTGGTCTGACAGAAGCCGGCTCTCTGCTGATTGCTCTGCTCTCCCCAGAGACCGGCTCAGCATTTCAGCTCCCAGAGCCGGAGTGAGGAGGGAGAGAAACACTCAGCAAACGAACGAAACGAACGAAACGACTGAAACGACCGAAACACGCATGCGCCGCACAGGGTTTCAAGTGAAGTGTGTTTGATGCAAGAAACTACGGAACCCAGCTCAGGACACTTACAAAATATAATATTAATGCCACGAGCACAATCCCACATGAGAGAACGACTTCATTATCACGAGGGAACAAGATATTATTTTTACTTTTTTAAGTTAAATATCCTGTGAGCTTGTGAAAATATTTATATAGAAATGATTGTTCCCTCAAAATAATATATCGTTTCCTCAAGGTAATATCTCATTCCCTCGAGAAAAGATCTCGTTCCCTCATGAGTGTAATGTGCAGTTTTCATGTTGACCCTTAGTGACCCCAGCCCTTTGGGACAAAGGATTGAAATGATCCTTTGTCTAAATCCGTGTGTTGTTCATGTTGAATCATGTCTGTTCATTAACATGCATTATCCCAAACATTAATTAATTAATTAATTAAAAAGATAATATCTCGTTCCCTGAAGATAATAATGTTTTTTATTTTGTAATTATTCTTCTTTCTGTCCTCTGCGGGGCCCCGTACAAACTGAATTGATCCACATAAATCGAGCCTCGTTACAATCACGCGTCTATAACGCGCTGATCCACTGCGCACTAAAGGCACAACAGGTCACACTCCAGAGGAAACAGCTTCATCACAAACATTCACAAACTTTGTCAGCTCCAGACTCTAATGCGCATTTAAATAAGAGAAACATTAAAGTCTTTCAGGACATTTTTTACCTGAAGCGCGTGGAGTCTGTGTCCTGTCCGCGGAGTCTGTGCGTAAAACACCAGAAAAACCCTCAGCACAACAGAGTCAGACAGAGACGAGCTGCTTCCGCCTGGAGCTTCAAAATAAAACAACAAGGACGAAAACAGAGAGTTTCATGGGCCAATCGGAGACTGTGGTCTGGTCTCACTTTTACGCATTTTACGCATTTTACGCACTGGATTATAAAAACATGACATATAACTACAAACAGCGTTCTTCTTTCTTTCTTTCTTTCTTTCTTCCTTTCTTTATTGAATTATTTTTTTATTTCTTTATTTAGCAATGTTTGTTCATTAATATAAGTCCAATTTGAGAAGAAAAATCACATTTGCACTCACTATAAGAGCAGGGTTTTCTATTTTTCACAATTTATTTAATTTTTCACAATTTCTATTTTTTTCTTTTTCTTTCTTTTTTTTTTTTTTGCTCTGTTGTACTTCTACTTGAATATTTTTTTTTTTTTTTACAGCTCTCTAGTAGAGTAAAGGCAGAATGTTTGCCCATGTGCAGTTTAAAGCCCAAATTTCCTGATGCTTTGTTTTTAGTCAAGTATTTGTTCTGAGTATTTTCTGAATTTCTCCAAATGAAAGAGGAACTGCACCACAAAACTTAAAAATAAAATCAAAAATAATGTTCAGAAAATATATTTCTGGCAGCCTCTTCAGCTACTTCCCAAGTATTATTTTTTTTTTAAACAATAGTTGAATCTCATGCCAAAAAATTCAAATATATACAGTAGTAAAAGTATCACATGAAAAAATCTACATAAGTAAAAGTATTAAAGTAACAGTTTATAGATGTAAAAAGAGTAAAAGTAAAAGTATTTCATGCAGGTTTTGAGTCTTATAAAGATTCAAATGTGATGATTTTGATTAAAAAAAAATTTAAAAAAAAATGTGCTGAATTTTGTTTAACAGAAACAACAGAAACAATCATTTTATTTCCAGCTGTTTTTATTTGTATATTTTTGTTTTGTTCAAATTCTGAACGTGTTAAAAATAAATGCTCAGACTTTTCTGCAGGTCTCAAACTAAAATAAAAGTACTTTTACTTTTCAGTCCTGTTCAAAAATGTAGTGGAGTAGAAAGTACAGATACTTCTCTCAGATATAGTGAAGTAAAAGTAAAAATATCCATCTATAAAACTTAAGTATACATTTATCTGTACTTTACTTAAGTGCAGTACTTCACTATTTTTACTTTATGTTCCACCACTGGATACTTTAGTTCTTCTCTAAACTCGTGTTTATTTTTTCCCTGCACTTTGAACAAGGAGCACGAGGTTTTTCTGAGAATTCTGAGCAAAGAATCTTCAAAAAACATGACAAAAAGAGTTAGTTTTTAATTAAAATTTGACAAAAACACAGAAACCAAAGACTTTTCTCTCACTGACACAACCTTTGTACAGTAAAACTACGTCAGCATCAGGTAGAACATTTTCAAAATTTCATTCAAACGTCCAAACATCTGAACTAAAAGCAAACTCTCATAACTCAAACTAGAATCTAAAACATCCCAAATAAAGTGCAGGACTTGTCTCGACTCAAGTGTTGTATTTCCCAGCGTCAGTCGTGTCCTGCAGTGCGCTCCAGCTCAGTCTGGACGCCGTTTGACAGAGTTCGAGCGGGGTCACTGAGCTCCCAAAGACGATTAAACTCCTGGACGAAGGGCCTCACCAGCTCGGGCTCCATGGTGACGATGAGGTTCTCCATATTGGCCTGCACTGCGGTCAGCGTCCAGTTGAGGGAGCCACTTATGAGTAAGCTCCCGTCCACCAGTGCAAACTTATGATGCATGTAGACGGCGCCGCCGTCAGAGCGAACACAGATGCCTGTGGACCAGAGGGACAGGTCAGAGACATCAGGGACGTCCAAACTGTGGCTTTTACTGAAAATGGAACTCATTCTTATCACATATTCTTAATGGTCCAGGTTTATTACACGTCCAGAAAACCAGGAAGTACTTCACACATGTGTCCTGTGGCTCTGGTCTGTGGCTCCTGTGGCTCAGAGACTTTAAAGCAGCTCAGTGTGAACAAGTCTCTCCATGGACCAGCACCAAAGAACATCTCCCACATGAGCCACAAGAACCATCTCACATGAGGAGGACTAAACCAGGACTAAACCAGGACTAAAACTGGACTAAACCAGGACTAAGCCAGGACTGAACCAGGACTGAACCAGGACTAAACCAGGACTGAACCAGGTGAATCAGTGTTTTGAGTTTCGTGCAGTTAAAACCTGGACCAGGCCTCGACTTTGACGATGTTTAAATCCAGACTCAAATGATTCTGTTGATCTGCTGTGACTAAAAGGTTTTTATTCTGCACTTTTCTGTTTTTATGTTCATTTTATGATCATTACTTATTCTGTAAAGCACTTTGAATCACTTTGTGTAGCAATCGTGCTATTTAAATAAACCTGCCTCGTCCATTAGGTCCAGTGGCTCCGTCAAGGCTAAAACAAAGTGAAAGACTCGATATTAACGTCTGTGGCTCTGCGCTTCAGACATGTTTAAATATGATTAAATATGTTTCAATATGTTTCAATATGATTAAACATGTTTCAGTATGTTTCAATATGATTAAACATGTTTCAATATGTTTCAATATGTTTCCCTATTTTTGCTCCTCAATTATTAGCAAGATAAAAGCGATAGAAGAAACGGCTGGTTTATTATTTCCCTGTATTCAGTCATATTCTAGAAAACGTGTAGTTGAAGTATTTCACAGCAGTAACAGGAGAGAAATACTCCAATAAAAGTCTCTGTACTAGAATCATCTTTATAAACCTTTGAGGTGAAAGAGCTCGAGGCCAGCGCTCGACTAAACTCACGATCACATTAACCTGAAGGAAACAGTTGGGTTTGTGTTGGACGAGTCACGGCCTCTGGAGACTAAAAGCCTGTCTGGGGGAATATTTTGAGTGAGAAGAATTCGTCTAAAGTGATATGCTGATGTTTGCACCGTGGAGCCACAGAAACACTCTGCCTGATGAAATGAGCTGTGTGAATGCCAATTTTGTACTTACTTAATCTGAGTTAAAAATGTTCAGAGGAAGCGGTTTCTTAAATTGACTGTGGGGCATGTTCACCAGGGTTTATTTAACACAGAGACGCTGCGTTTACGCCTTTGGTTAACTTTTATTATTGATCGTTATTTGCTGATAATAATATACTATTGTACTACTACTACTACTACTACTACTACTACTACTACATAGGTACATCAGGTCTGTTTCAGAAAATCAGTTACTCCAATCGATCTGTGTTTTTTTTCAAATTTTACAAACCAGTTAGTATAAACACTAAAAGTAGAAAAGTAGATTTTTTCATGTGATACTTTTAGCTCTACTTGAGTATTTTTTCACTCAGCTGTGCTTCATTAGACGTCAAAATCTGCACGTAACATTTGTACTTTTTACTCTTTAAGTGCATTTTGAAACGCACTTTAATAAATTTACTAAAGAATGAATGAATACATTTTTATTTTGGTTGTTTACATTTTTCTTTTTTTTATGAAAAAGACAAAACAAAAACATTTTGGGCAGAAGCCACATGCTTATGTAAGCCCATCCTGATTTTTCATGTGATACTTGAGTACTTTTTTACTCAGGTGCGCTTCATTAGACCTCAAAATCTGCACGTAATACTTTTACTTTTTAATCTTTAAGTGCATTTGTAAACACACTTTAATACATTTACTTAAGTAGATTTTTTCATGTAATACGTTTACTTTTATTTGAGAACTTTTTTGCTCAGGTATCTGTACTTCTGTAATAAAACTGAGTTTTGATATCAGGAATGAAAAGGCTGAACGTCCAAATAAGATCTTAACCTTCATTTTAAGTCGGGACAGGTTTGTCTCTTTGGTTCGGTCGGGACAGGTTCGTCTCTTTTGGTCGGGACAGATTCGACAGATTCGTCTCTTTTGGTCGGGACAGGTGCGTCTCTTTGGTTTGGTCAGGACAGGTTCGTCTCTTTTGGTCGGGACAGATTTGTCTCTTTTGGTCAGGACAGGTTTGTCTCTTTGGGTCGGGACAGGTGCGTCTCTTTGGGTCGGTCCTCACCTGCCTTACGGAGTGGCCCGATCTGGGATCCGTTTATGGCGATGTAATCCTTGTCGCTGAGGACGCGGATGACCACGCCCCTTTTCCGCAGTGAGAGGACGGCCCTGCACAGGTCTGTGTTGGAGAAGGCAAAAACACACAGGTCCAAAGACGAGGACGCAGACAGGACGTGGCGAAGGAGACGAGAGAAGGACGTGTCAACACCATGAGGCAACGCACAGTAACACGGGCTGAGGACGGACAAAACGAGGACAGAACGAGGACAGAACAAGGACAAAACGAGGACAGAACGAGGACAAAACGAGGACAGAACGAGGACAGAACGAGGACAGAAAGAGGACAGAACGAGGACAGAACGAGGACAGAACGAGGACAGAACGAGGACAAAGTGAGGATCAGGTCTTTGCACCTGTGGCTCAGAGAAGAGACTTAAAGAACATTTCCCACATATTAGAACCATCTCACACTCTGAGGACTAAACCGGGACTAAACCGGGACTAAACCGGGACTAAACCAGGACTAAACCGGGACTAAACCGGGACTAAACCAGGACTAAACTGGGACTAAACCGGGACTAAACCAGGACTAGACAGAACTAAACCGGGACTAAACCAGGACTAGACCAGAACTAAACCAGGACTAGACCAGAACTAAACCGGGACTAAACCAGAACTAAACCGCGACTAAACCAGGACTAGACCAGAACTAAACTGCGACTAAACCAGGACTAGACCAGAACTAAACCGGGACTAAACCGGGACGAAAATAGAACTGAACTAGGACTAAACCGGGTCTAAACCAGGACTAAACCAGGTCTAAACTGGGACTAAATATGGACTAAACCGGGATGAAACCAAGACTAAACCAGGGCTAAACCAGGACTGAACATGGACTAAACCAGGACTAAACCGGGACTAAACCAGGACTAAACCAGGACTAAACCGGGACTAAACCAGGACTAAACCGGGACTAAACCAGGACTAAACCAGGACTAAACCGGGACTAAACCAGGACTAAACCAGGACTAAACCAGGACTAAACATGTTGAATCAGTGTTTGTTTTGTAAAGTTAAAACCTGGAACATTCTTCCTGATGTGACACAGACCTCGAGTTTGACGATGTTTAAATCCAGACTCAGTTCTGTTTATCTGAGGGTTTTTATTCTGCACTTTTCTCCTTTAATGTTCATTTTATGATGATTATTTATGTTTTGATTTGTTGTATTGTGTTTTTAATGTCTTTCTTATTCTGTACAGCTCTGAATTACCTTGTGTACGATTGTGTCTTGCTTGTTGTCATTTTGCAGTGTCAGTGTTTAAATGTTGGACCTACTGAGGCGCAGAGGGACTGAGCAGATGCTCCACACAGGCCACCTCAGAGGGGAAAAAGAGCACTTCATTCAGGGGTTTTCTCTTTTTATATCTACGACGAAGCCAGTTGAGCAGCTCCACAGTCACAGAGACAGCCAGCACACTGACCCCCACCACCTTCACTGTCCACATCACTGTCCACAAAACTGTCCACAAAACTGTCCTGTGAAACAACAAGTTTTATATTTACAGGCTAATACTGTACTTCACTTCAAGCTTTAATAACACGGTTTTATTATAAATCACAGGATTAAAGTCAGGAAAATAGAACACAATGATTATTTTATCCATGTTTTTTTTAGAAATCAATGTAAATCCGCTTAAAAATGTGTTAAAAATAAAGAAAAATCGCACCTGCAGGTTTCTGTCGCCACCACGTGGGAGAGGAACGGGCTTATGACGTCAGAATGATTGACGGATCAGGCATCCAATCACAGCCCGGGATTTGTCAAAACCTCGTCCAATCAGATGCGCCGCTGCCGGGACTGAGGCGGGTTCGAGATTTCCTCTGTGTCAGCTCGTGTTTCTCACAAACAAAGGTAAATATTGAGCTTTTAAAGTGTTTTTTTCACCTTAAACACGCTCCGAAGGGTATAATCCGTCTAACCGGGCTGTGTAGACACGTTTGCTTCTTTTCTTACATGTTTAAATTGTGTTTTTGTAACTAAAAAACACACATGCTAACACTAGCTAGCTGCTCCTGGATACACGTTGTTGTTTTGGAGCTGTTTTCTCTCACGAGCCTCTCTCTCCTTGAACAGTTAATACACATCGAGTCTGAGCAGTTCATCCATGAGTTAAACATGTACTTTTTCTCCTCCAGACTTGATTTTGTGCGTTATGGGTCGCAGAAAGTCTAAAAGAAAACCTCCCCCAAAGAAGAAGATGACTGGGGACCTGGAGTCTCAGTTCACTTGTCCTTTTTGTAACCACGAGAAGTCCTGTGATGTGAAAATGTGAGTAAAAAAACACTCTAATGTGACAAACAAAAGCCTCTGTTGAGTAAAAATAGACTCAAATGTAAGAAACCAAAGCCTCTGCTGACACTGATGGACCTGTTGAATGTCACTGAGTTGTTTTCTTTGTCAACAGGGAGCGGAGCAGGAATACTGGGATAATCTCCTGTTCTGTCTGCCTGGAGGAGTTCCAAACCCCCATTACGTGTATCCTTCCAATTTAAAGGTGGTCGATGTAAGTTTTCTGGTTGAGGGACGTCCTTTCCTTGTCTTCGTGCAGATGCTACTTTATCACCTCGCCTAGAATGTTCCTGTTTGGCTTGAAATTACTAATCACTGATCAATTTCTATGAGACGAGGAGCTAGCGGAGCCTGCGTCGGTAAAGCTGTGTAGTGTTTGAGCATTTTGAATTTAAATGAGACAAATTAGACGGACATTAAGAGTCTATTTGTGTGGTTTTCAGCTTTGCCCTAAACGTAGTAAAAGACGAAATTTAAATCCATCACTGGACAAATTGTTGTAAGAGTGAAGACGCTTCGCCGCTCATCCAAGACGCTTCTGGTGTCTATTTAATATCGATGATGCCTTTCCACAAACATTCCATCTACACACAAAAAATCCTGAAAACCTCCCAGCAATCCATTTTTAAATAAACTGTTCCAAACTTAAGAATGAAGACGAACTGAAGAAGCGGCTTCGACGAGCAGCGAAACGTCTTCACTTCCCCGCAACGATTTGTCCAGTTGACGGATTTAAACTTGGTCTTTTACTGTGGATCAGACCTGGACGACTGAGGGATCGCACACAGACATGTTCAACCTTAACACACGACTCCAGATCTATCAGAGCCCGTTGACGTTTATAGTGATTGGATTGATGCCTGTGAAGCAGCAAACCAGTAAACCCCCTCAGACGCCCCGCTGACGCCACGGCCACGTCGACAGGGACTGGAGAATCATTCTGCTGTTTTATGAGTTCTTTTATTTGCTTTTCTGATCAGTTCTCACTATCATGCACCGTCTTCAGCCCAAATAGCATCATCTTCATTTTCTAGTTTAGTTTTAAAAATGATTTGAGGTGTTTTTCTGAAGCACCGTGAGACGCATTGAGCTTTGAGTCTTAGTTAGATAGTTTGAATGTTATGTCTTGAAATGATTTGAGCTGTAAATTCTGCTTTTTTTTCCTTTTATAAAATGATGCGCAACACTCTAGAAGCTTATGACGCAATGCTGAAATAAACAAGATCATGCATTAGTAGTTTTATAATTGAATTTTAGTGTAATACAATGAAAAGTATCACAAGTGACGCGGATGTTACAATGTACAGAATAAACAAAGCTTTATATTGTTAAAAAATGCACATCTCAGTCTCAGGTTTGCGTGTTTTTACCCAAGACTTGACCACAAAATCGTTTACGTCTGTTATGCTGTGTGTAGAAAATGTTTAGACGACAAGTTTCACAAATTAAACCAGTGTTTTACTTCCTGGAAAAAGTTTACAATGTGAATGTGATGGATGACAGAAGCAATAAATGTGTTTGCGTGTGTTAGAAAGTGCTTCATCTTTAATAACAGAAACATTAAATTCTGTGCAATCGTTTCAAGACTGGTTTTGCAAAGGGATGAGGTTTGAAATAGTGTTTTTACATATTTAAATAATATAAATAACGAGACACACTTTCAGTCTAAGCAACGTTTTTGTCATTTTAACAGATCGACGCCGCTGATTTGCCACATTTCTCCCAGTTGTGACCCGTTCATGAAACCCATTTACCTCACGTCACAACCAGGTCTGAGTTTCATATACCCAACTCTGCAGCTGGCCTTTAATCTAAACTTTTGTGCCGTCAGTAAACAGTAATCTACTCTCCCTTGGTCGACTATTTATGACATGACACGTTTTACAGAAGTCCAGTATCTACTCATCCCCGCTGTGCCCGGGATGTAGCGGAGCAAAAATGAAAGTGGACATTGTGGCGGGGCTGTGCGGCGGCAGAGCTGAGTGATAATAGATGAGATGTGGAGTGCCGGTACAAGCTCTCCACCCAGGAACAGTGTAAAGAGTGTAAAGAGTGTGCGCCTGTGCTGCTCCGTGCATTGTGTCTGATGATGGACCCCAGCTGGAGCGGTATTGACGACGCCTTATGAAACATGCTGCAGGATGATTACAATGGGGAATGATTATCACTTAGTGTCTCTTCTGTCTCTGAGCGCCTCCTCCCTGCTCCTGCCCCCCTCTCTCCCTGCCCCCCTCCCTCTCTGTGCTTGCCTCCCCTCCTCACTCCTGCCCCCTCCTCGCTCCTCCCCCCTCCCTGCTCCTGCCCCCCCACCTCCCTGCTCTTGCCTCCCCTCCTTGCTCCTCCCCCTTCCTCGCTTCTGTCCCCTCCTTGCTCCTCGCTCCTGCCCCCTCCCTGCTCCTCGCTCCTCCCCCCTCCTCGCTCCTCCCCCCTCCTCGCTCCTCCCCCCTCCTCGCTCCTCCCCCCCTCCTCGCTCCTGCCCCCTCCCTGCTCCTGCCCCCCTCCCTCCCTGCTCTTGCCTCCCCTCCTCGCTCCTCCCCCCTCCTTGCTCCTGCCCCCTCCTCGCTCCTGCCCCTCTGTTCTGTTCTAGCTGTGTCTTTCTTCTCTTCCATTCAGCACGCGAGGTCAAGTGTCACTCTGTCTTCGTTGTCAAGGCTGCCAATCACCCACACAGCGAGTGCAAGGCAACTGTTGCCAGGGAAACAGAGCGATTCGGTTGCTAGGCACCTGGAGCTGTGCTCACAATAGTCATTTTGTTGCTTAGAAGCACATACACTCAAGCACAGACAAATACACACAAAATGCCTAAATGGCTGTGCCCATTCAACAAGTTCACACAACAATGAGGTTCAAACACATTACTCCTGCTGGTCAAATAAAGAGCAGATCTGCTTACACAGCGTTAGTAAGTCACGCAAAAGTGAATTATAAGAGTGCACTTCATCATGAGCACGCGTCCAAACACATGCTAATATATGGCTGAATTTGCATTGAAATGTTGATTTCCTCATTTATAATACTTAGCCTTACTGTGAATGTACTGAAAATGTAAACTGTGATTTGCCAGAGCTCTGCTTCCTGATTAATCAGCATCCCCTGACATTCAAGAACTGTAAAGACCCACCCCTTTACTGATCAATAAAAGACATAAACATCCATCATTCTGCCTAAAAATAGTGACTCACAAAATCAATCCGTCCCTTATTCCCCACAGATGTGGACCCGGTGAACCGTGCGGAGCGTCACATACGAGCACTTGTGTCTAAAGCGTGTGCAGTTAAACATCATCAATCCCACATTTGCCTGTAGCGTGAGGAGGGTGAGCGCCCTGCAGCTGATACACTCCTGATGGTGTTTGTGAGACGCCATGACAGCCACTCAGAGCCGACTGCTGAAATGTCAGACCGGGGTGCGAGGGCTGACATGTCCTCATGTGTTACTGTCTGCTGCTGCTACAGGCATCAAACCTTCACACATTTTTAGCCTAATCTGGATAGTCAAAAATACTGGTGCAACTGTAGATGGAACCACTGTGGCACATCGGCTGGAACATTTACAAGACACAAAATCGGATAACGCCTGATGAAAACAGCCAGGATTGTGACCAAAGTAACAAATTTGACTTCTGTTCGACGTGAAGAAGTGTCGAGTGTGAAGAGAAAAGACTCATCAGCTGATAAGATTATGAGCTCACATGTGACAGGAGAATGTAATCAAAAGGAGTTTGAATTAGCGGCTGAAGATTTTGTTGTTAAGCCCCTGAACTAAAACCCTGTGTTGAGCTCAGGACCCCAATTTCCTTTTTCCTCATGGTAGAGCTCAGCACCGAATCCACTTCCAGCCGAGGTGCAAAGACTGACACGCTCGATAAACCGTGAGCCGGAAAAACCTTTTTTTTTTAAAAACTGGGGTTTATTTCACCACCTGCACGCCACAAGTGTGTGTCAACAAAAGCGTTTCAACTTAACTTCGTAGAGTTCGTTTAAGCCGTTTCGTTAACGGGCAGCGTCTTCCGTTTAGATCAGGGGACAGCGCTTCCACTCAACTACGCGTATTCTCAAGCAATAACATCCACATCTGTATTATCAACCCAAGAATACCCGTGGCCGAGACTGGAGCAGTGAAGCCCACCTCCTCTTCTCATCTGTTTCTTCCTCTCCGTGGCTCATTCTTTTCTTTCTCTCCTTTCCAGCGAATATCTTTTCTGCGAGATTGCCATGTGCAGGGAGGAGGAGGAGGAGGAGGAGGAGGAGGAGGTCTTTGTGGACATTTCTTTTAAGAACAGCACCTAGAAGAGGAACAAGAAGAGAGATAGAGAGAGAGAAAAAAAGAAACTCATATTTATCCTTGAATCACAATGAGGCTGAAACGCTTCCACACACATTTCACACGTGCGCGGCGGTCCCATCACTGAACACATTGTCGGACTAATTGCCTTTACTGAACGTGTTAAGGAACGGCGCGCGCACACACACCCACACGGGCAGCCTGCTACGCGTGCTTACCTGAACCGAACCGAGTAAACACGCCACGCCGCTGCCAAAAAAAAAGCCTACCGGTCCTTTTAGCTCTGGGTGGAATCAGGCGAACGTTTAATCCCGGTTCACCAATTATCAAATAGGTACGAGTGTGTGTGACAGAGGGGAGAGACACGTCACCAAACACATGTTCAGCCTTCACCTCCCTGTCTTCTTTGCCTATTCAACATCATCTTGTGTGTGTTTTTTTGTCTCCTTCACCACTGAAAGACTCCCTGGTTCTCCTCCTCCTCCTCTTCAGCAGCACACAGACTTCTTTCTGTCTTCCCATGTCCATCCCACAGAGAATAAACCTTGGCTCTTCCCTATCTGCACTTGCCAATTAGAGACACAGTAGTTGTCAATCAGCGGCGAAGTGGAACACTGAGAATTATTGGGGGAGAAAAACAGAGGTGAAAACAATACGTGGGGTTAGTTTACAGGAGCGGGATCAGCACCACGGACAGCTCCCTTTGGGCAGCTCCTCCTCCTCCTCCTCCTCTTTCTTCTTCCTAGTTTTCGTGCTTTTAACCTTTCCGCTCTAATCACACCAGCTTCCCTCCTTAGCCCCGTGTTTAACCTCCTCCCCGGCGTGTTTATCCATCCAAACGCTCTCACCTATCAAAGCCAGACCTCCACTTCTTCTTCTTCTTCTTCCGCAATCACAATCCCCCAATCCACCCCTTTTCTCTCTCTCTGTGTCTCTCTTTCCCAAACTGTCATCGTTAAACAAGGGAATCACACGAGATCCTGCCACTTCGTCTGGCTCATTACCTATATGTACGAGCGGTCCCTCCGATCCTCAGCTGTCCGTGTCTGAGGCGGCGTTGATGATGGGAACTCATGTGGACATGTCTTCTGTTCTCGCCACGAGCTGTGAAGAGATGTAGGTAGGTGTCAGAGATCCAGGATAAAAATACATCCCTCTGTTGGACTCTTTCGCAAATACAACATTGGAACGGACCCGTGTCTGTTTTTGTGTCACCAAAATGTCTCAGAATGTCTCAAAATGTCTAATTTGAAGGCGTGTTTCTGCGGCGTGTCGGCGTGAGACGTGTCGGGGTTTGAAAGTCCAAGAGTCGAGGAGATGAGATTTACGCTAAAGAACACGTATAGATACTGTAGACGCCGGATTTGACCCTACGAAGAGCCATCCTTACGCCTACTCCCGCGCGTTTTCAGGACCTTAAATGAAGTATTAAGGCAGTAAAAGGATCTGTGTTCAAGTTTAGTCGTAGTACTTTTGTGTGAGTCAGAACATGGGAGAGTTGTGATGAGAAATGTCAAAGTGTTCTTCCAACCGTGTCCTCGTTCAGTGGGTTCTTTTCTTTATCTTGTGCACAGTGTGTTCTCCTGTGTTGTTCCTCATTGTTTAGGACTTACTTTACACCAGATGCCCTTCCACACAAGCCATTTTAGTCTGAAAGTACACGGGTTTTGTTAAACTATAAGCGTTTGGTATAATTGTTACAGGGCGAACTCAAGTGTCAGATCAAAATTATAATATTTGGAACAAGTGGATCAAGTAAATCACCACAACTAGAGCTGATTTTTGTGACTTTTGGGTTCATTTCGGGTGAAGAATTATTATTATTTTCCTGTACGATGCAGATATACAAACTGTTTGATGCATTTTGTTTTTTTTGTAAGCTCCAGGTTCTTGTAAATAGTTTTGTTTTTCCTTTTTACTCTTTTAGTATTAACAAAATGGGACCAAGGAACAGAGAAAGTTTATGAAAAGAAGCTTTAAGGGACTTTGAATAATAATAATAATAATAATAATAATAATCAGAAGAAGAAGAAGAAGAATGTGTCTATATAGTCTGTGTTCTTCCCGAAATAAAAACTTAATGAAAAAAAAAATACATATAAATTAAAAATGCTGAGAAAAAAAAAACAGCTGATCAAAATTAATCTGCTGTTTTGGTCATATTTTCAAATAATGATTCATAATTTCTTTGTAAAATGCAGATCTGTGCTCAAAAAAATCCACTTTTTCCCCACCGTCTCTTCCTATTTGTCAGTGTAACTAATGTGAACTTTAGTGACCCCCATAGACTGTTTATATAAATGGACGTAGCTAACCCGCTAGCCGCCGTGCTCCAAACAGGAAGTGCTCATGTGCACGCTCCCGGCTCCATCGACTCTGGCTCTAATTCACTTTCTATTGAATAAACCTTACCCCTCTCTCTGTACCTGCTGCTGTCAGACTCGTTTTGGTCTTAAATGTTCGTATTAACCCTCTACATGATCCTGGGGTTTTTATTTCACTATTGTGTCTGTAAATCAATATGAGCATTAATAACAGACAAATCAGAGGGCGTTTCGTTTAAATTATCGTGTAAAAACGCAGCATACGATTGAAAACGGTTTTAGAGAAGATGAGATTACACGTGCACAGGCCTAACCCTAACCCTTTTTCTGGAAGTCGTCGTGGGCGCCACCATCGTCATTTAAGTTTTATTATTTAGTTTGGAGCTGCCGATCTTCAAATTGATCCACAAATAAGTTCTACAGTGTCTACAGAGCCGTTTTTATATAAGATTTTAGCGCTGAAACTTTTCCCAAATCCTCCACTTTCGCGCTCCTCCGTTAGCAACAGGTTTGACAGTTAAACGTGCAGGCGGGAAGGGGGCGTCACCTCCAACAGCGTCGCTCCTCATTGGCTCTTTGGTTGCTAGGATACTCGTGATCAGACCAACTTAGCTCCAAATTCGATTGAAGCGTTTATATTTTTAACGTTTTGGTCATTTCGCCGCTTCACCATCGACGTGAAGCTGTTTCCAAACACTAAACCTCCAACAGTGAGGCGTTTTACCGCAGCACTTCCGCATTTAACGATCAAACTGTCACTAGTATCATTATCACTGCGCTCTTGTCGTTTGCACTCGGGTTTTCGCAGACCCCAGACATCACAAACGAGGGTTCAAGACATCTGGAAAATCCATTTCCTGAAGAGACCTGATTGAACGCAAACTGGCTCCATCTGGGGAGGCCTAATGAAAGAAAATCGGTCTGTGTTTCATATTTACGTCTGATTCCAGCGAGCTTATCAACCTTTCTAATGCACCTGACCGGGGAGAGGAGACAAAAACATCACAAGTAGCTGCGCCCGAGGCAAAGACAAGACAGAGCCGAGCTGGAGACAGGCAGACAGCGGAAGGAAGCGGCTGCACATTACTGCCTAATTGCTTGGAACTAAAAGCCACTGTTATGACCATGTTTATGCTTAAGCCTGCAATACTAAATCTCTGCTAACATTTTTTACCTGGGGACAACGAACGACTTGAGCAAAGCGACTGAAACAGCCCGAGATGAGACGGACCAACACAGAACTTTGAAACTTAACAGACGCTGCACTTTTGCTGATCTCACGGGGGCGATAAAGTGTCCAGGGGTGCAAAGACGTGCGTTGTAACGTCATTTTTGGCAGGTTTAGCGCACGAGTATTGTCTTTACGCCCTTTGGAAACTCTATCCAGTTTGTGTCGCTGTCTGTGGTCCTGAAAAACCCACAGATTTCACCGGCGTAAAACTCCATAAGCAGCAGCACCTGTCCCCTACGTGACACGCCTGGGTATTAAGCTTTCTTTGTTTGTAAATACATCCGCTGCCCACAGTGACAGGGCCGGCTCAGAAAGGCCAGTGTGGGTTGAATCTTTAACCCTTCGCTGGCAGATAGTGTAGTGTGTGGCTCCGTCGTTTGGCACGTTACAAAAAAGCAGAGGCAGGACGCACACAGACGCCTGCACGTGCACACACACACACACACACACACACACACACTCCTCCTCGAGCCCTTAAAGCACCTGCGCGTGATTCAGGAGGACCAACCTGTTTCGGAGGCGGCGGGAGCCATGCGGACGGCTCACAGGCATGCAGTGTCATGAACCCGCACACACACACACACGCACACACACACACACACGCTCAACTCTGGCACTTTAGAAGGAAAACCAACACAATTATAAACACCACAACAAAAGGGTAAAGTAATGTGGGGAAAAAAAAAGAAAAAAACCCTCACCGTTACGCCTGTTGTGAGATGCTGTCCAGAGAAGATGCTCCACACAGCTCCAGTGTAAGAAGAGACTGTTCCGTGCAGGGAAACGCCCCCCCTCCTCCTCCTCCTCCTCCTCCTCCTCATTCTCATCCCTTTCTCTCCCGCTCGTCTCCTGCTGCTCGTGAGGAACCACAGAACCACTCCTTGTTTTTTCCATTAGCTCCGAGGGAAGGATGGAGCGATGCAGCAGCAGCGCCCGTGCAACTGGGCTGCAACCTCTCACCTCTCCCCCCTCCTCCTTCCTCTCTCTCCTCTCCTCTCTCTCTCTCCTCTTCTCTCTCTCCTCTCCGTCGCCAGAGAGCGTGCCCTACAGTGCTGCTGTTCTCAAACTGCGGCGCGCGGACCCAACGGTGTCCAGCCGGGAACCACTTCAGGTCCCAACGGAATTACAATTAATGTGTTTTTATGGATTTTGGGGATTGCTAAAATAAAAAAAAAAAGAATAAATAAAATTGAAAAAAATAAATAAATAAAATTGAATAATAATAATAATAATAATAATAATAATAATAATAATAATAATAATAATAATAATAATAATAATAATAATAATAATGTGTTTTCAGGGAATTGCTAATATAAAAAATACTAATAAAATTATATATAATAATAAAAAAAGATAATAATAATGAATAAAATAGTGATGATAATAATAATAATAATAATAATAATAATAATAATAATAATAATAATAATAATAATAATAATAATAATAAAACAAAGAGGTTGCTTAACTTAGACAGAAAAACAGAAACAAAAAATAATAATAAAAAATTAACCAATTGAGGTAAACACACAACCAGAGGAAGACATTTACATCCATTTGAGAAGTTAAAAATCCACATTCGGTTCAGTTCGAGTCTGTTAAACACATCTTAGAAACTGAAAAATTTAAAAAAAAATATATGTATTAACAAAGACATTTATTAACTTAGATAGAAAAACACAAACAGAAAAAAAATATTCAAAAGAACCAAATAAAAGCATGAGGTAAACACAGAGTAAGCCAGAGAAAGACATTTACATCCGTTTGACTATTTAATTTAGATGCCCGTGGGCTATAAACCTGTGCACCCTCTCATATTTTCATTAAATATGTATGTTTCTGAGCTCCATAAAACTGGTCAAAGTCAGCGGCGAGCGCGGTGTTGCCATGGCGTTTGCGTCTGTTATGACTCGTCTCGTATCATTACAATGTGGAAAAGATATATCAGGCATTACATATTTATTAGGATGGTCCCTGTGAGGGTCTTTTGTGCTCTCCGCCTCCTCGGCTTCACACCTTTATAATGGGGATGGACACGAGTGTAAAGTACAACACAACTCTACGTAAAAGCCACGCGATGAAGCGCCGCTGCCTCTGCTGGGCCCCGGCTCGATAAGACTTTAATGCTATTACCGTATAACACTGATCCATCTCCAAACAAATCCTCATGTAGCGGTTTGTGGCGCCTCTGGGATGATTATAAAACGAGGAAGTACAGTCTAAACACATTTATCAGACAGTGTGGCCGATGGTTAAAGGCGTAAGAAAGAACAAGACGTTTATTTTCAAGAGCAACATGTAATTTCATTTGATTATTACATGATTCTTATTGTTTTTCCATGATTATTCTGCAGTATTTTCTGATATTCTGAAATAATAATGAATAATCAAAACTCTCAAAAAACCAAACAAAAAAAACCCCTCAAAATAATTAAAAAAGGAACAAAAAACCTCATAATAACAAAAAATTAACAAAATAAACAAAAAACAAAAGAGACACCCACAAAAATTATAATAAAAATAACAAAAAAAACTCTCGAAAAAAAACAACGAACTAAAAAAACAAACAAAATAAACACACAAAGATCCCTCAATATAAAATAAAATAAATAAAAACCTCAAAATAAATAACAAAATATAAAATTAAAATAAAGAAATAAACTCAAAATACCTCAAAAATATGAACACCAGGATCATGTAGAGCTGGTTAATACGAACAGGAAGTGCGCCCATGATCACTTCCTGTTTCGTGTGGACTTTTCTGTGACGCACTTCAGCTCCAGTGACGTTAAACTTCAACAGTTTGGGTTGTTGGAAAGTGACTTCAGATCTCTTAAAGTCATGAAAACAATGCGTAAAGTCTGGTTCCTCTTCCAGTTTCATTGAAGTGACGTTTGGTCGGATGTTCCAGCTTCACGTCTGGCTGAAGGGTTCGTGCGACGCTCAAGGAAAGAAATGGATCTTTATCAACAGTTAGAGAGGAAAAATCATCTTACTTCATGTCTGCGCTGACAGAGACTCACAGAAATCTGACAAAGTTCTGGAGGACGGTCAGATCCGTGTCAGAACCTGGTATTTAGACATTAACAACCGATATTTTATTAGATTATATTTTATTCAGCTGTTGGAGATGCTCAGACGTTTTGGATCATAATGTTGCTCCTTCTGATCTCGTCACATTTTCTCTTTAAGACCTTTCACTTTCAGGGAGGTCTTAAATGCTCGCCGCTCCATAGACTCAAACAAGTCCACGGGAGCTTGATCCAAAACTAAAAACGTAAATAATTTCTGGTCAATATCTAAATGATCTTGTCTTGCAAAAGTTTTAAAAAAGTTAGTTGCAAATCGAGTTACGAGTGAGTCGTAGCTGATGGGTTTAAATAAAATGCTCTAACTTTGTGTAAAGGGGTGCCCCATGGCTCAATTTTGGGCCCGATACTTTTTACTTTATTTATTACGCCTCGTGCATTTATCTGCAGATGATGTTGTTTTGTAAGAAAGTGCTCCCTCTGCTGATCAGGATTGAGATTTTAATGAAATCCAAACTCTTAAATTATCATTGAATTTGAATAAAACGAAGTATAAGATTTTTTTTTTAATATAAAACATTTTATCCAGTAAAAGGTACATTGATTGAAAGAGTCTCCACCTGTAAATATCTTTTTTTTTCTCATTTTGGCTCAACGAAAACTTATCCTCGGAATTATGCAACAGTTTAAAATCAAACTTATCATTTTATTATAGAAACAAACTTGGATCCCATTGAATTACAGAAAAGAAAAAGTTCAACCAACCTTTGATTCTGTACTAGATCATGCAGATATAATACAAGAGATAAAAGAAATTACGACGATAGACCGACTCAGTATCTTACTTCTTTGTTGAACTTTGACACGGGAACTTTAAATCCAAGATCTCGTGATAGTCTACGTCTAAAAACTGAAATGGTCCAGTATTTTAACCGGTTGCTCATGATGGTCGTCTCGTTGGACTCTCCCTGTAGAAGTAAAGACACATGAAAAATAAATGATGTTTTTTCTCGTTTTCAGGGGCCGTGGTCGTATTACCTTTACGTGAAATGTGCTCACGCCACAACATAAACGACGTTCTAATGGACAAAAGCTTTTCAGTAACATTTGCAGGACCATGGGTTTAATCATAAAGAGCCTTTTTAATTGTTTTATTTGCATTCACTTGCTAATTTCCTCTGCTCTAAAACATTCATGAACCACAATTATAATAATAAATGTGGCATTGTTTGTGTTGCCGTCTATTGTGGAGCTAATAAAAGACTGTGGGGCTACAGAGCCTTGAGTTGGTCATTAGCAGCGTAAGGGTTTTCAGCAGCGATGGGACTTTCGGCTCTTTTGTGGGATTCGAATCTTTTGGATCTGATTGTTTCAAAGAGCCGTTCAAAAGACTGGCTCTTTTTAGATTTATTTATGTAACAGAAGCCAATGTGAGAATTAATTTAACTGAGAAGTGACCCCGGCTCTGGTGTGTGGGAGAGTTTTAATAAAATGTTGCACTATATTAATATTAATTTGAAAAATAACTGTTATTAAGATGCCAAATATGTTTCTTTTTTGTGCATATTTTTTTTTCGTGCATAAAGTGTTGATATCATCTGCAGTTATAGTAACAGTAACAGTAACAGTCTGCAACAACCTTTTTAAACACCAAACCTCCCACCTGTTTACCTTGAGATCCCCTTTTGATGAGCATATAGAAAGGAAAATAAAATTTATAAAGGCAATAAAGATAAATAAATAAATAAATAAAATAAATAAAATAATTAAATGTACAAAATCATGCCTAACAAGCAAAATGATAAAAAATATATAAAAATAATAATAAATATACAAAATAATATCAAAAGGGAAAAATGATTAATAAATATATTAATAATGATGATGATGATAATAATAATAATAATAATAATAATCATCATCATCATCATAATAATAATAATAATAATAATCATAATAATAATAATAATAATGATAATAATAATAATAATAATAATAATAATAATAATAATAAATATACAAAATAATGCCTAATAGACAAAAGGACAAAAGAATAAAGTAAAAAAAAAAAAAAAAAATAATAATAATAATAATTAATATTGATAACAAAAAAATAATAATGCAAAAAATAATAATACAAAATAATTCCTAACAGATAAAAGCATAAAAAATATATAATTATGTTAGGATAAAATAAAATAAAAGAAAAAATGTAATAAAAAATAATTTAAAAGTCTAAAAGTTTAAAAGTTTCTGTGCTGCCTCTTGTGTTGGTTCAGAGTTAATCAGTTTAAAAATTCATATAAATTCCAAAGAAAAAGATTTGATTCTTTTAAAAAATGAAAACCATTCACATTAAGGAACCGTTCAAAGCAGCCGACTCGTTCACTGACGTCACATGACTCAGAGCTCGGTGCTTCTTGGGGGTTGATGTCAGACGTCTGTTGGTTCTCCTAATCCCATCTCTTGTGGTCTCTCCGTCCAGTATAGCTCCATATATTGACCGCGCAGGAGGAGATGGATTTCTCCGAGGGCAGGCTGTAAAACGCTCCGGTTTGGTCATGGCGTTTTGGTTGTGGATTTCAGGGCTCAGTCAGTCAGAAAACAGCTGTGGATTCTCTGAGTGCTGTCCACGTTCTGTTAATGGGTTTGTAATTGTCAGAAGCAGACCAGAGAGCATAATCAGGAGACGGCAGCACAGAGAACACCAATATGTCTCATTTACAGTGGAAGACAGTAGTTTGTTCTCTCCGATATGGAAAAAGCAAAAAAAAAAAACAAAAAACATGAATCCAGCAGAAATGATCCAGGGTGAGGATTAGGAGAAGGGCCTGCTCTGTTCACGTTACTCCCAACCATAGACTGGACATGTACACGGACATCGCTAACACGCTAACCGCTACGTTCCAGAGAGGTAGTGATCATGAGCGCGGTTCCAGTTCCATCGACTCTGGCTTCAATTCAGTTTCTATTGATAAACTGTGTCCTGTCTCTGTACCTGCTGCTGTCAGACTCGTCATTTTGGTCTTAAATGTTCGTATTAACCCTCTACATGATACTGGGGTTCATTTTTTGGAGTTATTTTGATTTTTTTTTTCTTTTTGAGTTAATGAGTTTTTTCTTCTTTTTTATTTTTGAGTTTTTTTTAAAAGTTATTTTATTTTAATTTTTTTTTGTTATTTTCAGATTTTGTTTTTTTGTGGGGTTTTTTACGTTATTTTTGAGTTTTTTTATTTTTTAGTTATTTTGAGGAGTTTTTTTGTTATTTTTCTTTTTTTAGTTATTTTTCTTTTTTTTTGTTATTTTTTTGTTTTCTAAGTTTATTTTTCTATTTTTTTAGTTATTTTGAGTTTTTTGGTTTGTTTTTTCTTTATTTATTTTTGTATTATTATTATTATTATTATTATTTTGAGTTACTTTTTTGAAAAACTCGTATAAACCCGCTAGCGAAAGACAAATGGACAAATCGTTGAAGGAGTGAAGACGTTTCGCTGCTTGTCCAAGAAAAACAGGAACAAAGAGAACAATAGTAGGGCCATTAAAGGTTGAAACTGGAGACAAAAGCTGCTCATAGTTTACAGTTTCAGTGTCGTTAGCGCCTCCTTCAGACAGATATAAGGCAGCGTCCAGCGGAAATCTGACCCGAACTGAAGAAGCGGCGAAACGTCTTCAGTCCTACAACGATTTGTCCAGTTGATTTGATTTAAATTTAATCTTTTTCTCTTTTTACACAGACGTATTAACCCACTCTGCATGATCCTGGGGTTCATTTTTTGGAGTTATTTAGATTTTTTTTTTCTTTTTGAGTTATTGATTTTTTTCTTCTTTTTTATTTTTGAGGGGTTTTTTTTAAAGTTATTTTATTTTTTTTATTTTTTTGTTATTTTGAGATTTTGTTGTTTTTTTGTGTTTTTTTTTACGTTATTTTGAGGGTTTTTTTGTTGTTATTTTGAGGAGTTTTTTTGTTATTTTTCTTTTTTTAGTTATTTTGATTATTTTTTGTTACTTTTTGTTTTCTAAGTTTATTTTTCTTTTTTTTAACGTTATTTTGAGTTTTTTTTTTTAATTTTTTTGTTATTTTGAGGAGTTTTTTTGTTATTTTTCTTTTTTTAGTTATTTTGATTATTTTTTGTTACTTTTTGTTTTCTAAGTTTATTTTTCTTTTTTTTAACGTTATTTTGAGTTTTTTTTAAAATTTTTTTGTTATTTTGAGGAGTTTTTTTTGTTATTTTTCTCGACTGAGGGTTTACACAGACGTATTAACCCTCTGCACGATCTTGGATTTTTTATCTCGCTTTTTTGTCTGTAAATCAAGATATTAAACAGGTTTGATCGACAGCGTTGCTAAAGGGTAAAGGGGCGTTACCTTCAACACCCTCGCTCCTGATTGGCTCTTTGGTTGCTATGATACTCGCGGTCGGAATTCCAAATATGAAACTCGTCTATAGATTTGTATGAATGTGTAATCTGTAATATGAAATGTATTTTAACGCGCGGAATATTTAGGCGAGTCGCATTAACGAATTTCACAGCAAAAGACGCCGTTTAAATCCGTCAAATGGACAAATCGTTTTAGGAGTGAACGAGTGAATCGGTCCTGCAGCGATTTGTCCAGTTGACAGATTTAAACTTCGTGTTTCGCTGCGGATCAGACCTGGACGACGTGAGCGAGTTAGAGCTTTGTCCCAAAACAATTTAGTAAAATAAACCAGAAGCATTCCCACGAGAACGATACTGTATCTCCAAGTTTAGAATCACGATGTCTCGATACGTCGATATTTCAGTATTTGACCCATATTATCGTCATCGGCAGTTTAAAGATCCGATACAACGCAAAACTGACTCTTGTAGCTTTAATCCATGTTCTAACGTCGTTACCTCCTCAAAAACAGACCTGGAGTTGTGTTTTGTTTCATTCACACATGTTTCAGTTTCACTTTATTATTAGTCTGTAACATCTACAAACCTCAAAATGACGAAATTTAAATCCGTCAACTGGACAAATCTTTGTAGGAGTGAAGACGTTTGGCTTCTTCTTCAGTTCTGGTCAGATTTCTGCTGGACACTGCCCTATGTCCAACTACACTGAACAGCTTCAGTCTCCAGTTTCAGCCTTGACGGCCCAGTTCAACCTTTAATGGCCCTACTATTGTGTACTTGTTTGTTTCTTTTGTTTGTTTTGGGTCTGAGGATAGAATCATAGATCTGTGAGAGGTGATGTCTCAAGCCCTCATTCCTCCTAAAGGAAAGATTGTGTTTCCAAACAAAAACAGCGTCTTTAACATCTCTCCACCTTGTGATGTCATGAAGTGGTGTTTATTTTCACGCTAACAGCTTCTTTTACCTTTACTTCAGTACAGATCGGATCCAGGAGCTGAAATGATCCAAATGATTCTAGGAATGAAGGTGTGTGGAGTTTAAAAACACTTCCTGTTTTACCACACAATGACATCACGAGGTGGAACAGAGTGTTTTCAGTTTTGTGTGTGAAACGTGTGAATGAAACAAACACCTCCAGGTCTGTGTGAAACTTTAACAGTGACATAAATAAACACGTCGTTCAAACGTGACGGAAAAACCGGATCCGAGCTTCACCTGATTCGACCTGGAGACGTCACATTCCTGCATAATTAGGCTTCTCTCGGAGCTCCGCCCCCGCGCGGCGTCCGCGATTATGACACGAACGAGGAGAAGAGAAAATAACTCCCAGACTGAGATCGTTTAAGTCGAACGCCATTAGAAAAACCGCACGTAAATAATTAAATGGAGCGAGTTTGTACGTTTAAAATGTAACTGGAGAAGAGGAGAGGCTGAGGGAGGAAGAGGAGAGGCTGAGGGAGGAAGAGGAGAGGCTGAGGGAGGAAGAGGAGAGGCTGAGGGAGGAAGAGGAGAGGCTGAGGGAGGAAGAGGAGAGGCTGAGGGAGGAAGAGGAGAGGCTGAGGGAGGAAGAGGAGAAGAGGAGAGGCTGAGGAGGAAGAGGAGAGGCTGAGGGAGGAAGAGGAGAGGATGAGGGAGGAAGAGGAGAGGCTGAAGAGGAAGAGGAGAAGAGGAGAGGCTGAGGGAGGAAGAGGAGAGGCTGAGGGAGGAAGAGGAGAGGCTGAGGGAGGAAGAGGAGAGGCTGAGGAGGAAGAGGAGAAGAGGAGAGGCTGAGGGAGGAAGAGGAGAGGCTGAGGGAGGAAGAGGAGAGGCTGAGGGAGGAAGAGGAGGGGCTGAGGGAGGAAGAGGAGAGGCTGAGGAGGAAGAGGAGAGGCTGAGGAGGAAGAGGGAGGAAGAGGAGAAGAGGAGAGGCTGAGGAGGAAGAGGGAGGAAGAGGAGAAGAGGAGAGGCTGAGGAGGAAGAGGGAGGAAGAGGAGAAGAGGAGAGGCTGAGGGAGGAAGAGGAGAGGCTGAGGAGGAAGAGGAGAAAAGGAGAGGCTGAGGGAGGAAGAGGTGAAGAGGAGAGGCTGAGGGAGGAAGAGGAGAGGTTGAGGAGGAAGAGGAGAGGCTGAGGGAGGAAGAGGTGAAGAGGGGAGGCTGAGGGAGGAAGAGGAGGGGCTGAGAGAGGAAGAGGAGGGGCTGAGGAGGAAGAGGAGAGGCTGAGGGAGGAAGAGGAGGGGCTGAGGGAGGAAGAGGAGAAGAGGAGGGAGGAAGAGGAGAGGCTGAGGGAGGAAGAGGAGGGGCTGAGGGAGGAAGAGGAGGGGCTGAGGGAGGAAGAGGAGGGGCTGAGGAGGAAGAGGAGAGGCTGAGGAGGAAGAGGAGAGGCTGAGGGAGGAGAGGCTGAGGGAGGAAGAGGTGAAGAGGGGAGGCTGAGGGAGGAAGAGGAGGGGCTGAGGGAGGAAGAGGAGGGGCTGAGGGAGGAAGAGGAGGGGCTGAGGGAGGAAGAGGAGGGGCTGATGGAGGAAGAGGAGGGGCTGAGGGAGGAAGAGGAGGGGCTGAGGAGGAAGAGGAGAGGCTGAGGGAGGAAGAGTAGGGGCTGAGGGAGGAAGAGGAGAAGAGGAGGGAGGAAGAGGAGAGGCTGAGGGAGGAAGAGGAGGGGCTGAGGGAGGAAGAGGAGGGGCTGAGGGAGGAAGAGGAGGGGCTGAGGAGGAAGAGGAGAGGCTGAGGAGGAAGAGGAGAAGAGGAGGGGCTGAGGGAGGAAGAGGAGAGGCTGAGGGAGGAAGAGGAGGGGCTGAGGGAGGAAGAGGAGAAGAGGAGAGGCTGAGGGAGGAAGAGGAGAGGCTGAGGAGGAAGAGGAGAAGAGGAGAGGCTGAGGGAGGAAGAGGAGAGGCTGAGGGAGGAAGAGGAGAGGTTGAGGAGGAAGAGGAGAGGCTGAGGGAGGAAGAGGAGAGGCTGAGGGAGGAAGAGGAGAAGAGGA
Organism: Periophthalmus magnuspinnatus; assembly: GCF_009829125.3. Lineage (NCBI taxonomy): Eukaryota > Metazoa > Chordata > Actinopteri > Gobiiformes > Gobiidae > Periophthalmus > Periophthalmus magnuspinnatus. The sequence goes on along the minus strand of NC_047126.1, from coordinate 3,040,334 downwards.
GAGGCTGAGGGAGGAGAGGCTGAGGGAGGAAGAGGTGAAGAGGGGAGGCTGAGGGAGGAAGAGGAGGGGCTGAGGGAGGAAGAGGAGGGGCTGAGGGAGGAAGAGGAGGGGCTGAGGGAGGAAGAGGAGGGGCTGATGGAGGAAGAGGAGGGGCTGAGGGAGGAAGAGGAGGGGCTGAGGAGGAAGAGGAGAGGCTGAGGGAGGAAGAGTAGGGGCTGAGGGAGGAAGAGGAGAAGAGGAGGGAGGAAGAGGAGAGGCTGAGGGAGGAAGAGGAGGGGCTGAGGGAGGAAGAGGAGGGGCTGAGGGAGGAAGAGGAGGGGCTGAGGAGGAAGAGGAGAGGCTGAGGAGGAAGAGGAGAAGAGGAGGGAGGAAGAGGAGGGGCTGAGGGAGGAAGAGGAGAAGAGGAGAGGCTGAGGGAGGAAGAGGAGAGGCTGAGGAGGAAGAGGAGAAGAGGAGAGGCTGAGGGAGGAAGAGGAGAGGCTGAGGGAGGAAGAGGAGAGGTTGAGGAGGAAGAGGAGAGGCTGAGGGAGGAAGAGGAGAAGAGGAGAGGCTGAGGGAGGAAGAGGAGGGGCTGAAGGAGGAGGTGAAGAGGCTGAGGAGGTGAAGAGGAGGAGAGGCTGAGGAGGTGAAGAGGAGGAGCGGCTGAGGAGGTGAAGAGGCTGAGGAGGTGAAGAGGAGGAGCAGCTGAGGAGGTGAAGAGGAGGAGCGGCTGAGGAGGTGAAGAGGCTGAGGAGGTGAAGAGGAGGAGCGGCTGAGGAGGTGAAGAGGCTGAGGAGGTGAAGAGGAGGAGCGGCTGAGGAGGTGAAGAGGAGGTGAAGAGGAGAAGCAGCTGAGGAGGTGAAGAGGAGGAGCGGCTGAGGAGGTGAAGAGGCTGAGGAGGTGAAGAGGAGAAGCGGCTGAGGAGGTGAAGAGGCTGAGGAGGTGAAGAGGCTGAGGAGGTGAAGAGGAGGAGCGGCTGAGGAGGAGACGTGTCCGTGTTGAGGAGACAAATGGGGCGGAGGAGCAGGTGCAGCACTAATGGCTTTTTAAAAAGGTTACGGCGCTGAGCTCTTGGTTCTAATGGGGCCCCGGCTGCGCCAGGAGCAATTTCCGGAAAAGATAATGTTGTTGAGAAAGTGCATGTAATTCTCCGTTTGAGTGCGCGTGAGTCAGTGCGGTTTGCCTCGTCATTAAAGAGACTGAAACAACGTAAAAAAAAAGAGAGAGAGAGAGAGAGGAGGGGGTGAGGGGGGCAATTAGCATAGAGAGCAGGGAATAAAAGGGTTAATCCGGTTAATAAAGGGTTAATAAAGTGCTGCGGGATATTTAGGATTTGGAGAATGAGGTTAAATTGTCTTAAAGTGATTTTATAAAATGTTCGAGTCACAAAAACATGAGGAAAGTGTCAGACTGAGGCTTTACAGGCTCGTGCTGCCACCTGGTGTTCACTGTGAGGCATTACATCTGTTTACTTCACTGCAAAGACGAGTTTCTGTGATTCTAAAATAAATCTAGAGCTTACAATTGTTTTTTTTGTTGTTGTTATTTTACTACATTTTATTTACATACAGAAATTATAAATATACTATGTCAGAAATATGGAATTATGGAGCAATTAAAGAAGCGAAATAACTCAATTTTATATTTAAATCCTCAAAGTATCCACCCTTTACATTGTCGAAAAAATATTGAATAATATTTAACTTCCTTATTACATACCACTATATCTTCATTTTTTTTCAGTTTATTTTTACTACATTTTATTTACATACATAAGTTGTCAAATATAGGGAATTCTGCAGCAGTTAAAAAAATAAAATAAAATAAAATAAAAAGTATCCACCCTTATCTTACATTATATCTTCTTTTTTTCAGTTTTTAATTTTAATTTTTTATTTTATTTACACACATAAGTTTCAAATATAGGGAATTATGCAGCAGTTTAAGAAAAATAACAAAATTTTTATATATATGTTTTATACTGAAATCCTTAAAATATCCAACCTTTACTTTGTGGAAAAATATTTAGTCGAGTTATGTCGTGATAATCTCTATATCGACTTTTATATATGAAATAACAATAATAACATTATTTTTGGGGTCAGTATTTATCGATTGTACTTTTTCTTTGCACGACTCTGACATTTTTGGTGATTTTTTGTCTTTGTGACCAGATTTAAGATGCAAAAGTTTGAATTATTAACTCGTCTGACTCGTTACAGACGCAAACTAACGACTAAAGTGTTTCCTTCTGTTGTTTATTTATTGCAGCTCAAGGTTTTTTAACAATATTGTAGATTTAGAATAGTTTATGTGGGATTTTGTGTTCTGCGCTCCTAAAATATATATCTTACCACTTTTTTTAAATTTATTTTTACTTATAGACATATGAAGGTCAGATATATGGAATTATGCAGCAATTAAAGAAATAAATAACCACATTTTTATATATTTTTTTATTCAAACCATCAAAGTTTCCATCCTTTGCTTTGTCGAAAAATATTTACATTTAGTCAAATTATTTAACTTCATTATTACATAATTCCATTGAAATCAAAACATTCTATAGAGCAGAAATGTTTAATGCACATGTGTATATCTCACTTTATATACGAGGGTCGTTCAATAAATAAGGTGAATTTTTTGGTATAAGGACTTTTAATACAGTTAGAAGCTTTTTTGTGTGTTTGTTTTACTTGTTTTTCACATGGATTTAATTTCTTTTGCAGATTAAAAAATGTTAAGAGTTTTGGCGATTAACAAAAATGGCCGACCAAGGAGCTCCAGGGTTGGACAGAGGTCAGTTGTCAAGTTTTCGGTTGCTTCTTGGTCGGCCATCTTTGTTAATCGCCAAAACTCTCAACGTTTTTTTAATCTGCAAAATAAATTAAATCCATGTGGAAAAACAAGTAAAACAAACAAACAAACAAAAATAAAGTAAGCTTCTATGTGTATTAAAAGTCCTTATACTGAAAAATTCACCTTATTTATTGAACGACCCTTGTATTTAATGTCGTCTGTGTGGATATAAAATGTAAAAATGTAGTAAAAATAAAGAAAAAAACACTTTGAATGAACTTGTAGCTGTGTATATTTTAGATCAGGGGAGTCAAACACATTTTCACCGAGGGCCACATCAGCAAAATGTCAGATGTAAAATAAATATAACAAATTTCATAACTTGTTCATTAACTGTTTCTGTGTTTTTTACTTATTGAAGTTACAAATATGACATGTGCATTTGCCTGGATGTAAAAATATGTATCTCCTGATAAAATGTGATTTTAAGACCATCAGACACTTTAATTTACCTGTCGAGGGCCACGTAAAATGATGTGGAGGGCCGCATTTGGCTCGCGGGCCTTGAGTTTGACAGGTGTTTTAGATCATTTTTAGATCTCAGGTTGGTTTTTCTTCCTGTCAGTTTTCCGTGTGCAGGGGCGTCGGACCAGGGGGGGTAAAGAGGGCAGTTTCCCAGGGGCCCAGAGCAGAGAGGGGCCCCTCACACCGTCTGGAAAGGGCATTTTTAAAGTTTTCTTCTGTCTGTGTCGCCTCCACCGTGAGGTTTGATCAAACTCAGGTCCTTCTGGTCGTCACATTTCACCGTGTCAGGTTTGGGCTTATCGTTTACAGCGACGTCCGACGTAACCCTGGCAACACAACATCACACGACCCCCGTGACGCAAACGCCGCTCGAGAGAAGAATCCTCAATTAATAACGAAAAAAAAACAGCCGCGGCGTTTGCTCGGGCGGTAGATCCGAAGGTCAGTGGTTCGAGTCCAGCTCCCACAGATACATGCTGTCGTCGTGTCGTCGGGCAAGACACTTAACCCACGTCTCCTGGAGTGTTTTTGCGTACTCTGGTGTGTAAACGTGTGCGTGAAGAGCTGGGAAAACGCTTTAGAAGTGTCATGATCCTGCCCGTCCTGTCACCCGTCGTCGTCGTTCGAGCGTGGAGCTGGGGCGGAGCTGGGGCGGAGCTGGGGCGGAGCGCTGTCTCCTCTCGTGCGCACCTGGAGCGGATTCCCAATCAGCCTCACCCGGGGATCTGGGAGGAATAAGAGGAGCCGGGACCTGACACTCGGCGCCAGATCGTCCTTCTACCTCAGTGGTAGTTTACGCTTGACTTCGCTCTTGTTTTTTCCTTCTCGTCACTTTTACTAAACTGGAATTTTCGCTCCTGCCAGATCCCGCTCCTCGGACCCGCTCTGCTCTCCCGCCTCCGATCCAGCTCCACCCCGCCGGTACAGTCCACCCCTTCTCCGACTCCGCTCACCCTGTTCCTCCTCCCTGGACCCGCTCCGCTTCCCCGTCTCAGACCCCGCTCCGTTCTCCCGGCGTTGTCCGTCCTGCATCTTTGGTTCCCCCCTGAGCCGAGCGGTACGACAATAACCACACGAGAATTTACCATTTACCAAAAAAAAACAACTCAGTAGAAAAATGGTAATTGTGATTTATTTTGCCAAGTAAATACAAAACAGATATTTAACCATGAAAATAAAATAACAATATCGCTAAACTGAATAATAATCTCTGAGCTGTGATGAGCCTCTGACGGGGGCCTGTGTTATTGTAGCAGCTACTTTGGACAGTTTCAAAATAAGAGATCGGTTAAACGAACAGCTCCGCTCCCGCACTCTGAACTCATCACAAACGCACAACTCTCCAGAAGCGCACACAGCCACACACACACACACAAAAAAATCAGACCGAGAACTTCACATCGTCGTCGTCGTCTTGGCGTTCTTCTTCGCAAACGTCGCCGCTCTAGACCTGTCACGATGATCGACACATCAACTATATTTTTGCTATGAATGTCCTTTTTTTTTGCACATTTTTGCGTATTTTTTGGGGCGATATCATAAAAATTAAGCCGTAAACAGTCGAATTAATAACTAAAGTGTTTCGTTCTGCTGTTTATTTATTGCAACTCGTGCTTTTTTTTAACAATATTGCAGATTTAGAACAGTTTTTGCGGCTTAAATCTGCTCTTGGGTTGTCGCGTCAGAGTTTTAATATCATCGTTTATCGTCTAAACTTCAAAATGTGCGATCGTGACAGGCCGTTTCCTCCACCCTGCGTCCCATAATGCAGCATTCTCCTTTAAAAACCACAATGCGACTCCTGTAAAACCGTTCAGACATAAAGTTACCGTATTTTCTGGAGTATAAGTCGTACTTTTTTCGTAGTTTGGCCAAGGATGCGACTTATACACAGATGCGATTTATGCGAAATGTGTTTTTTTTTTCTTTATTATTTTGCATTTTTTGGCTGGTGCGACTTCTACTCCAGTGCGACTTATACTCCAGAAAATACGGTATATGTTTCATGTACAAGACTCATTGTACTGTGAATATATTTATGTAAAGAAACCTGTAAAATGTACACTATACAAAGCCCCGCCTCCAACTGAAACTGAAAGAAGAGAATGAGAGGCCGGTTACGTCGAGAATAAATCAAACTAAAGGCAGATTTTATGATACAACTTCATTTGGATAAAAGTAAAAGTAAAAATGTTCGGTATATTTTATAAAACGCATTCTAAAACAGGAAACTACGCTCGGGCAGTGGTGGAACGGCGAGTAAAAGTAGCAAAGTACTGCACGTAAGTATTCATTTTAAGTAGATCTTTAATGTGGATACTTTTTTACTTTTACTTCAGTACATTTGAGAGCAGTATCTGTACTTTCTGCTCTACTACGTTTTTGAACAGGACTGAAAAGTAAAAGTATTTTTTATTATAGTTTGAGACCTGCAGAAAAGTCTGAGGGTTTAATTTAACACGTTCGTAATTTAAAATAAAATAACAAATAAAAACAATAATAATATAATAAAATATGGATTTAATTGGATTTAATTGTTTTTGTTGTGTGAAATACTTTGACTTTTTCCACTTTAAGTCCATTTTTAAACATGTACTTTAATACTTTTCCTTCAGTCGCTTTTTCTCGCGACACTTTTACTTGTACTTGCGTATTTTTCGCTCCAGTATCTGTACTTTTACTCGTAGTACTAAACCTGCGTACTCCTTCCACCGCTGCGCTCGGGACAGTGCGATAAATGAACTGCGTTTTTTCTCAACAGGACAAGGACAGAGACATTTATAATATCTGAGTTTAAAGTTTCGTCGTCGAGTCGATACAAACCTGGCGTGTTTCACTTTAGCAGCGAACGAACCTGTGCCACAAACAAAAAAACGTGGAACCGTCGTCTCTCTCTCTCTAAACATAAATACTCGAATCGATTTACACCAAAGCGAAAGATTCGACCCACATCTGAAATAGTTTACAGCTTCTCCGCCGCGTCACCTGTGCTTTAATCTACCAAAGTGCAGTCTCTCCGTTTATGAAAGAGCCTTTTGTTTTCACGGAACAGTCCCGTCATCTCCAGCGACGCTTCGATAAAACGAGGGTCTGTTTGGATCGAGTGTCCTGAGTCGTTTTGAGAGATGAGCCGCAGGGTTTGGTTCGGCTCAGCTCCGTAAAGATTTCAGAGTTTTAACAAGTCGTCACCATCTTAAATATATTTCAAAGCCGAGTCTTAGTAGAAAAGAACTATAAAGAGACACAGTATTGCTTCGTAACTTCGGTTTCTGGCTTCACCCGGAGGCGCCGCGTTTGTATCCTTAAGTTTCACAGTTCGGTTTCGTTTCGTGTTTCGGGGAGGGAACAAAAAAAAAAACAACAAAAAAACCCGCAGCATCACACCATCGTGGACTTGACTCGTCGGAGCGGGTGTCGTCCTTCCGGGTGGGCGGGGCACGGGTGGGGGCACTCGAGGGGCAGGTCTAGACTGCGCTGGTGAGGCAACGTCTTGAGGGAAGAAGAACGTCGGGGGGGGCGGGGCTCGGGTTTGGCTGAGGGTCATGTGATCTCAGAATACGGTAACCCTGGAGCCTACGAGAGACACGGGAGACAGGAGGAAAGACATCGTCAGCCAGGGAATCGAACACGGGACTTCAAGACGAACGGGGACAAAATGGAGGACGCACAACGGCGACGACAACGAGGAAAAGATGGACAAAAATATGTGTTTATTTTACCTAATGGCACAGTCTATGTAGCCTGTCCATTTTTCATATGGCATCCCTCCCCTTACCTGGAGGCCACTTAACTTTTCGAGTGGACTCTCCACACGGGGCAGGCTGAGGAGGGGGATCCCGGTGGGGGGTCCTGGTCTCTGGGGAGCTGGTGTGGCTTGTGACGGCGTCTGAGTCTGCTTAAAGTAGTTGATCACGCACGACACCTGGTGGACGGGGGTGGAATAACAACGAGAAAAGTAGAATGAGAAGAGTCCTGTTTCATGATGTTCTAATGTTGTTTTCTCTCCACAAACAGACCCGGAGTTGTGTTTTTGTTTCATTTACACATGTTTAACGCACAAACGCTGCAAATTTAGGCTGTGTTCTTCGCTCAAAACGCTCTGTTCCACCTTGTGATGTCACGTGGTAATACAGGAAGTGCTCCGCTGTGTTTTTAAACTCCATTCTCCTTCACTAAAATCATAATAAGTTCAGCCCTGGAGTTGCAAATTTCTACTAAACTAAAGATAAAAAGGAGCTGTTAACTTAAAAAAAAAAAACTACCACTTCATGACATCACAAGGTGGAACAGAGTGTTTTGAGCTTTGACTAATAATAAAATGTTACTCAAACATGTGGGAATGAAACAAAACACAACTCCAGGTCTGTTTTAACGGAGATAAACAACATTCAAACACGACTAAAATCTCACAACAGTCACTTTTACGTAATATAGGACCTTAAGACAGGAAAATAAAAGATAAAATGAAATTTAAGTATGTCTTTTGATAGATTTACTTTACCAAAAATGCTGCTATGGCTCCTCCGGTTATAAATCCAGCCAGGACGTCGTTCCAGTGGTTTCTGTGTTCAGTGACCCTCACGACCCCCACGAGAACAGCGAGCGACAGCAGCACCAAACACAGCGTCGGCTTTGACAGACGCGTCCCTTTGGTCCGAAAAGCCAGGGTCACGTACATCTAAAAATACAACCTGGTGTCAGTCGATTGAACAAAGTTATAACCATAGACTGTATTTATAAATGGACACGGCTAAACTGCTCCATCCACTCAAATTCACTTTGTACTGAAAAACTGTCACATAGACTCAAGACAAGACTCATTTTGGTCTTAAATGTTTGTATTAACTCGCGCTAAATGATCCTGGGTTTTTTGTTGTTTTTTTTGTTGTTTTTTTTGTTATTTTGAGTTTATTTTTATTTTATTTTTTTTTTTCTTTTTCAGTTATGTTGAGTTTTTTATTTTTTTTTATTTTTGAGGGGTTTTTTAAAGTTATTTTATTTTATTATTTTTTTGTTATTTTGAGGGTTTTTTATGTTATTTTGAATTTTTTTTTAATTATTTTGTTATTTTGAATTGTTTTTTTTGTTTTTTTTTGTTTTTTGAAATGTTTATTTTTCCTTTTTTTGTTATTTTGAGCGTTTTTGTTTGTTTTTTAGTTATTTAGATTTTTTTTTTTTTTTTTTTTTTTTTTTTTAGTTATTTTGAGTTTATTTTTATTTTGAGTTACTTTTTGAAAAACTGTGTCCTCTCTCACAAAAACTTGCAAACATACAGCACTTCAGAGTCACACTGCGATACAGTTTATTGAGAAAACCTCCCAGTTTCTAAGTCCAGGAGAAGGATTCCTGTCTCAGCTGCGTGTAACTCAGGTTAAAATTCTGTCTTATTAAAAAAATGTTTTATTAAACTCCTGCTTTGACCTGCCGTTAAATCTTGTTTATATAAAAGCTACATTGATATATTTATTTCTGCCCTCCGTGTCTCATACGTGCCTTACGTAACCGCACCCCTAATCACGTGACCCGAGTCCGCCAATCACAGCAGAGCGTCTTTTCTCTCTGTGTCGGTTCTTCCGGGTCAGAGTTTGTGGGGGAAGCTCCCGAGGCAGATGTGAAAAGGTCAGTCCCAAACAATTTACAATATTCGCTCTTTTCTGTGTTTTTAAGCTTCAACAAACTAAATAGTTCCTCTCTGAACATTGTAGATCTAAACCTCCGGTCCGTGGGGAGTCACCGCCATCACGCGATGTTAAACTGAGGAATTGGTGAGTTTGAATGTAAAGTGCTGCTAGCATCCGATGCTAAGCTAATTAGCTTAGCATTAGCATGCTCGGGCTAACGTTGTTTTCTTGTTTGTTCTTATTGTAAAACACATTTAATGCCTTTGTGGAGCATTTAGCACTTTGTTGTGAAATGACTATTTAATGTTTATGTCGGTAATTTAAGACCATTTACTGCTAAATGTTTATTTTGAATGTATTTATGTGAAAACCTGCGAGGTTAACACTGCAGCTATGGGCTACAGCCACAGCACCTTCAAAGATTATTTATTTGTAAATAATTGATTAATTGTATTGAACGGTAGATTATTTTGTGTACACACTGGAACTGAACAATGTAACTCAGCTAAGGTTAATTACTTTAGACATTTGATTTTTATTTATTCAAGTCACTTATTTAGTCGTGTTTATTCAAATACAGGTCAGGGGTTCTTGATTACGATGGCGAGACCAGAACCTACAGCTTCATCACCTACGGGTCTGGTAGGAGCTGACACAGCTCCACTCTTTCTATCTTTTACTGACTTTTTAACTATAATCAAAGCCAATGGACACTATTCTAATGAACAATACAAATAGATACTAAGCAAAGACAAACTCTCAGATACTGAAAAGTCAGTAATAAGTGGACTCCACCTGTACGGATTAACTTCCTTTCATTTTTTTCCTTTTGTTGTAACCAACTCATCATAACGAACTAGAACTTAAAGTGCACTTACCGATCACATCTTACCGGTTCAAATCTGCAGACTAAATATTCGGGGTTTTCATTATTGTCATTATTACTATTTTGTGTTTTGCTATTTTTGTTTCTGTAAATATTATTTTGTAATATAATTCACTTCAATATACGGTACCAGCACCAACATAATTCCTGCCTCCTGCATTTCTTATTTACTACACCAGCTCCAGTCGAATCTCAATCTACTGATCTCAGTCAAACTCAGCCCAATTCACACATTTTCTTTTTATTAATAATTAATTAATGAATATAAGTTAGCATGCAAATACATGCTACATGTGCCTCGACCATCTTTGATTTCTGCTCAAATTTGCTCTGACATAAACGTATCTTTTATTTGAATATATATTTGTAATTTAGGTTTATCCAACATCTCATTCAGCCACTGCTCTTCATAATTGGACACCGGTTTTGCTCTTTTTCTCTTGACGCTGCTTGGCAAATTATGGACTAACCGTCACGTTCCCTCAGTCCACGTCGTCTCACAGTCCGTGGTTACGTCAGTGTCGTTCTTTATGCTCACTTACTACTGTGTAAATGGCCGAGTAGAAGCTGAGCGCCGCGTCTTTGGAGGGGAAGGACTTGCGTGCGGATGCCACCAGGTAGGGGTTTCCGGTGCACGCCCGTCGCTCGCTGATGTACTGCAGAGGAGACTGACAGCCCAGAGCCGTGTAGTTCGGCCTGCAGGTGGTCAGGAAGTGCGGGGTTTGGTTTCCGGTGACCACCTGACCCGCGTTTGCAAAGATGGTGGTGGTGAAAAGGCCAAAAGAGTAAACACCTGTAGAAAAAGAGGAGGCGTGGTTAGTCACAGCAAACATGTGAAAGTGTTTTGAGTGGGATAAAACCTGTTGTGAAAGTAAATTATAGTTTTACACCAGTCGAGAAGAAGTTTGTGAAGAAAAATATGTTGAAAATTGCAGGAAGCTGAGTTTTATTTTAGTCTCATATTAACGACGTCACACTGGGTTTTTCTGATACTTTAAACATTTCAACAAAATGTTCTTTTCTTATATTTTTTTATTTTGGGTTGTCAAGGCCACAATGCAAATTTTTAGAAGTAGAACAGCAACTATGCAAAAATATTCAATTTAGAAAATTTGTAAGAGTTTATAATGTTTAGAATATTAGTTTTTGTAAAGGCCAGGAGCCTTTCGTCACTTCACACGAGACACATTGTTCCAAGAAGCACAATTGTTTTCTCATTTTGTTTTTACTCAGGATAAATGTTGCTGTTTTCAGGGTCTTAATAGTTTTTGCAAATCATTCAAATGTTTAATCAAAATGATTAAAACGTCCACATATGAGGACATTCGATTTACATCACGTTTCTCAGAATAACTTGATGTAAAAAGATAATTCTTTGTTTTTAGATCATCAGGTCCAATCAGCCCAAATAACAAAGAGAAATGAATAAAGTCATGAAAGAACTCGAGTCTGAGGAGGATAATGATCTGAACTGTGTTTTAGTAAAATGAAGGTAGTAAAATTAAAGGTGCATTAAGCAACTTTTCCTTTGGATGGTCCCCCACCAGCTTATTTCCATGGACTTGTTCCACTATATGGCATTAAACATTAGCAGACAACCTCACCAGGGGTTAGTCCCGGTTCAGCCCCGGTTTATTCCATGGCAGTGGATCTCTCCTTCACTGTGGTTCTCTCTTTTTTTTGTAGTTTTTGCTTCTCTCTATTGGATTTGTTTCAGCTCTTCTTGTAGGAGGAGGGTCTGAGGACAGGGGGCGCTCTGGGACAGTCTCTGGGACAGTCTCTGGGACAGTTGTTCTTGCAGGAGGAGGGTCTGAGGACAGGGGGCGCTCTGGGACAGTTGTTTCTGCAGGAGGAGGGTCTGAGGACAGGGGGTGCCCTGGGACAGTCTCTGGGACAGTTGTCCTTTTCCTTGTTTTCTATGTTAATCTGTTATTGACCCGTGTCTGTTTCCCTGTTGGATTTTCTTTTGGTTAAATCGATCTCATTCAGCTCTAAGAGGCGACGGCTGCTCAGGGTTTGGACTTTACAAAAATACTCTGAATTGAAATCGATCGTTTCCTTAAAAGCCCCAGAAAAGACCAGACTACATAAAGAAAATATGACAATAACAGTGAACATAATTACAAAATATAATACGAAAGGAAATCTATGTGGAAACAACTGTGTCTCCCGACTCCAGGAAAAACGACACATTTTCTTTATTTTTAATGTGTCTTTAGTGTCAATATTGTCCTCAGAGACGTTTAAGCTCAGTTTAAAAGTCCAATATTATGCAAAAGTGACTTTTATGAGCTTTTAGTCATGTTATAATGTTATCTTCTCAAAAACAGACCTGGAGTTGTGTTTTGTTTCATTTCCACATGTTTGAGTCACACTTTATTATTAGTCTGTTACGTCTCCAAAGCTCAAAACGCGACGTTCCACCTTGTGATGTCATCAAGTGGTAGTTGAAGTTAACAGCTACATTTAACTTTAGTTCAGTCGAGATTGACAATTCCAGAGCTGAAATGATCCAAATGATTCTAGTGAAGGTGTGTGGAGTTTAAAAAGAAACAGAATCCCCCCTAACTGTAATACCCTTGTACACTTTTTACAAAACGAATGAATGCACTCAAATATAGAGATTTGTATTCTTCTTCTTATTATTATTTTGTTTCCCTTTTGTTATATATTTAATTCTTCTTGTGTTTTCTGTGTTAAAAGTGGCTCCTAAACTATGATGATGAAGTAATATTTTATTTTGTTTCCCTTCTCTCATTTAATTTTTTGTGTTTTCTGTGTTAAGTGTTTTTGTTTTTTTATTATTTAATTTATTTATCTATTTTACCCATCTATATTCTCTATACCTTCTTTTCTCATTTACGAATCACTAGTTCTAGTACAGAAAGAGCACACACACCCCCACACACACACACAACACAAACCTGTCACACACACAGTTGTAAATGGCTGTTACATCCACAAACTGTAACATGTTTTGGTCTTATCACCGCTTGTCGCTACTGTATGTTTTGTCACGATGTTGGTCTGTCTTGCATTAAATAAAAAAATAAAAAAAAATAAAAAAACACAGTGGTGCACTTCCTGTTTATGTATTACCACATGATGACATCACAAAGTGTAACAGAGTGTTTCCAGTTTGAGAGAAGAACTCAGCGTAAATCTGCAGGTTTGTGTGTTAAACGTGTGAATGAAACAAAAACAGCGTAACACGAGCCCTTTAAGTTTCCCTCAGTGCGATTGGTCAAAATAATAACGACTTTATATAATGTGGTTTTCCTTTTTCCAGCTGCAGATCTTAAACTCGAGCGAGCGAAACAACCCCACACGAGCTCCAAATAACAATGCGTTTTGCTTTTCTCGCTCGATCCGCAGCTTTAAGTCCGAGCGTGCTGTTTTTTTTTTTTTTTTTTTCCATCAGTCGTGTCCATCGTGGTGCGACGCCGAGGACGATGACGACTGACCTAGAAAACGCACGATCCGCCGCAGCAGAGGGTTAAAGTAACAGCAGTCGGCGGTCACGATGGTCTTCTCCTGAGCTCCGTCCGACTTCACAAAGAAGCTGGTCACCTCCCCGATCAGGATCTGAAAACGTGAAAAGAGAATTAATTTATTTGAGGTTTGACGACTGCTTTTCCGTCTCCGTATAAATGAGTTTTTTACCCTTAAACGCATTCGGGATGTATAAAACTCACCCTTCAAATCCCATCACTGTAAAACACATTCCGAGTTTCACAACAGCTTCAACATGAATCCTTCCACAGAATCTGTACTTTTTATTATTAATATTATGTTTTATTATCGTTTGAGACCTGCAGAAAACACTGAAGGTTTATTTTTCTTTGCGCAAAACAAAAATCCAAATAAAAACAGCTTCAAAAATGACAGATTTGATTGTTTCTGTTCAACAAAATCCAGCACGAATCTGAATCAAAATCACTACATTTGAAGCTTTATTAGACTCAAAATCTGCGGGAAATACTTTTACTTTTTACTCTTAAAGTACAAATTTAAACAGGTACTTTAATACTTTTATTTACATAGTTTTTTCACTTTTACTTGAGTATTTCTTCCAGTTTCGGTACTTTTACTTAAATAACAAAACTGAATACCGTATTTTCCGGATTATAAGTTGCACTTTTTTCATAGTTTGTCCGGGGGGCGACTTATACTCAGATGCGACTTATATGTGAAATTATTCAAATATCTAAATTTCACATCTTCGTTATTGTCACAGCTTGTTTTTTCTGCTTTATTTATCTGATTAACTGTTAATATCTTACGTTAACAAACCAGACACGTGTTCAGTTCTGTCTGTGCTTCATGGAGCTGAATAAATATAAATGTGTTAGCGTTAGCGTTAGCGTGATGTACTGATATTCAGCCTGTTGTTCCACATTTTATTATTATTATTAGAACTTGACTTTAAAGATAAAATGTCTGGTCTTAGTCTTGGATTTAGTAAAATAAATTTCCCCAAAAATTTGACTTATATATGTTTTTTTCTTCATTATTATGCATTTTTTGGCTGGTGCAACTTATAGTCTGGAAAATACGGTACTTCTTCTACCACTAAAGATGAACAGCTCGGTCTGACTAAAGACGCTGGACTAAAAGGGGGCGTGGCACGGGCAAATGATAAAAAAATATATTAGGATCTCATGAAAAAACGACAGAAGTAATAGTAAACAACAACTTCATAAGTGAAAAGTCAGATTATACAGATCAGACTCTCCGTTCACTCCCAAAACTCACTCCATGCATCTAGATTTTTTGACTCGTGTGAGATTTAAGTCGTGTTCTGATGCTGTTCCCTCCTCAAAAACAGACCTGGAGTTGTGTTTTGTTTCATTCACACATGTTTGTCTACATCTCCAAACCTCAAAACGCTCCGTTCCACCTTGTGATGTCATCAAGCTGTAGTTTTTTGGGGTTTTTTTTACGTTAACAGCTCCTTTTTTTTAGCTTTAGTTCAGTAGTAGATGTCAATTCCAGGTGTGAAATCATCCAGATAATTCTAGAAATGAAGGTGTATGGAGTTTAAAAACACAGCGGAGCACTTCCTGTATCGCCACATGATGACATCACAAGGTGGAACAGAGTGTTTCAGTTTGAGAAAAGAACTCGGCCTAAATCTGCAGGTTTGTTTGTGTGTTAAACGTGTGAATGAAACAAAAAAACACAACTCCAGGTCTGTTTGTGACGAGGACACGACATTAGAACATTATAATACGGGCTCTTTAAAGTAGATCCCGTTTTTGACAGTGACGTGACGACGCTCCACTGAAGTTGTCCGTAAACAGCGGTATATCCCCGTGTTTTGATCCGGGCCCCACGCTGACACGAGCCTGGAAAGATGTAGGTTACAAGCTCATATAAAATGCATCGCCCACAAGACCCAACAACTGACAGGCTGACACGAGCAGTACTACGACACGAGCAGTACTACGACACGAGCGGTACTACGACACGAGCAGTACTACGACACGAGCAGTACTACGACACGAGCAGTACTACGACACGAGCAGTACTACGACACGGACTCAAGTGTGAGGACTGTGAAGATCTGCGGGGAGGGGGACGCTTTTTTGTGACACTCAAAGACGTTTCACACGGTTCAAGACAAAACGCTAATGAGAGAAACAGATGAGTAGTAGTAAAAGTAAATACAGCCAATAATAACTTAATTTTCATGGGTTTCAGAGGTTGTGACCAAAGAGAAGACACAGAGGGACAAACATGTCTGTTGTCCCAGGGCCCCAGGGTTTTAGGGGCCCAGAATTGGAGCTTCATCCAGAGTGGAGTCCTGGGACAACACCGAGGTTTAGTCCCTGCATCAAGGACTAAACTAAGACCAGAAAAGGACCAGACCAAGTTTGCATCAGGGTCTAAACCAGGACCGCAATAGGACCAAACCAAGTCTACATCAGGAACTAAACCAGTACCAGAATAGGACCAAAGCAAGTCTGGATCAGGGACTCAAACCAGGACCAGAAGAGAACCACGCCAAATCTGCATCAGGGTCTAAACCAGGACCAGAATAGGTCCACATCGAGTCGGCCTCAGGGACTCAAACCAGGACTGGAATACGGCCAAACCAAGTCGGCATCAGAGACTAAACCAGGACCAGAATAGGACGATACCAAGTCTGGATCAGGGACTCAATCCAGGACCACAAAAGGACCAAACCAAGTCTACATCAGGAACTAAACCAGTACCAGAATAAGACCAAACCAAGTCTGGATCAGGGACTCAAACCAGGACCAGAAAAGGACCAAAATAAGTCTGCATCAGGGACTAAACCAGGACCGGAAAAGGACGAAACCAAGTCTAAATCAAGGACTAAACTTGGACCAGAATAGGACCAAACCAAGTCTACATCAGAGACTCAAACCAAAACCGGAATAGAACCAAAATAAGTCGACATCAGGGACTCAAACCGGGACTGGCATAGGACTAAACCAAGTCTACATCAGGGACACAGGACCAAACCAAGTGTGACTGCTCCCTGAAAACCTAAATGCATTTATTTTAAAGCAGATTAAAAGACGTCCTGTCTTCGATGTGGTTTTCTGCAGCAGGTTGCGTGTGACTGAGGTCAGATATCGTCACGTTGGACACACTGTTGTTCGCTTGTTCCTGGAGGCGAAATAGAGCGAGCGGCTGCTGTAGAATAGAACTGCCTCTTCATAATTCCACTGGTGGGCTGCTCTCGAAACTTATTACCCACTCGCTATTATTAAAAGAAAAAATCTCTGTCAGAGCCCAAAGAAAAATGGTGCATGCTGGGAATCACATATTAATAATGCTGTCAGAGATGTCAAGACGAGGCAGGGTGACATCTACGCGACGCTCGAAATGATTAAACGTATGTAGTCACCAAGATAATAATAATGCACGTACAGTATGTGTAGTGTACTGTGCAATCAAGATCCTGGAGCAGAATGAGGAAGAATTTTTACTTTTTAAAGCTCAACATTCTAAATCTTTATCCTTTAAATCAGACCTGCTGTGTTTGTAGATGTTCTGTAGTTATAGTGGGTCATTCCGATATAATTTTCACATTTTAAATCGCAATATTCATCTAAAACAAGTAAATAAAATAAATACGTTTGTTGAGTTCTGTGTTAGAAAACTGCAGTGCCCAATGGGAGCTGACGTCGAGGTAAACGTCATCACAACAAAGCGCCGTGGAGGTGTCGGAGCCTCCTGTGGATCGACACCAGCGAGAAGCAGAGGTTTGAGAATCAGAAGAAGAAGAAAAAATGGAAACGGGGCTCGATCAGCAAAATGGTGTCTTGAAAATAAGTGTTTAAAGATCGCTCAAACATGAATCACTCCCAAAACAACTCGTCTTAAAGCAGAGACATGAGGCTCTTTAAGGACTGAGCACATTATAAACCAGTATAGCTCGCCTAGACTTTTTTTCTCTTTTTTTAGCCATAAAAATCATGTTAAAGGAAGTATCAGCATGAACTTTTGCCTTTTTTCACACAACTACCTCTATTTTACACATCCATCCTTATTTTTCCTTTGCTGCGCTCTGATTGGTCGTCTTCGAGGGCGACGTAAGCACATGACCGTAATGACAGTGACGTATTTAAACAGCTCCACGCCTCTGCTTTGAGACGCCGTTTGAATTTACATGAAGCACAATTAGTTGCAGAGTTACAGTAATGAAAAGTCCACAAGCATCCGACGCTATAGAGTTATTGACATGTAAACTGCTAAATCAAAAGGACCAAAATCAGAAAGAAATGAGATCGAGATTTGCTTTTTACATGTGATTTTATAATATGTAACTCCAAAAATGTGATATTAATCAGATTTTACGTGTGCACAGTGTAACCCACAGCACGTTTTTTTTTTAAGGAAATATACTGTAGACAAAATAACACACGACGTTGGACATTATGACCCAATGTAAGTGAAACTAGACTTTACTCCTGACACACCTCCAGAATGTTCTACGCGGCGTCACTGTGCTGCTTTTACATTTCATTTTAAAGCAGAAAAACTAGAATTCAATCTTTTTCATGTCACTCAAACTCAGAGTTTATTTAAAGTCTCTTGAAGGTCTCACCAGAGCAGAGCAGAGTTTGGAGAGTGATGTGCAGAGACTTTATGATCAAACAGCTTCTGGTGCCAGAGCTAACATGAACTGTACATAAACTGGATAATTTACTTATATTTTCAGTATAAAGTGTAGTAAGATTAGAACAGCAGCCTGGTATTGGTCCCATCAGCAGCACGGGTCTGTCAGGATTTGGTTTTTTTTGTGTGTTCTGTGCTGTTTTTCCCCCTCCCTTCTGTGTTTGAGCCTGGAGGTGGGCGGAGTCTCTGGCACCGCCTCCACACACCTGAAATCAAGCCTCCACCTGTGAGTACTAAAGGACTGAGGACCCGACACTCAGGGCCAGATCGTCTTGTCATTTTCCTGTTTTTTTTTCTTCACGTCACGCTCCGGTTTGTTTGTTCGTGAACCGCTCTGCTCCTCCGTCTCCGACCCAGCTCTCCACGACCGCTACGGGCACCTCAGCCTCTGACCCTGCGACCCTCGACTAGCCCCGAGACGACTGCATACGACGCCGCTCTCGACTGTTTGCTCCGTCCACCTTCATTCACATTCACGTATCTGCAAACAAACCCTTGAACGGTTTCCCCGAGTCTGTACCTTTGGTCTCTCCACTGACAGAATAACGCTGAAGCAGGACTATACCCAAAAAACTACTCTAAAAACATGAGCTGCAATAATTTAACAGCAAAATGAAGGACTTTAGTTGCTAGTTTGCATCTATAACGAGTCATAAACGTTCTTTATTTGACCCTCTACATCTCAAATCTTACCATAGAACAGAAAAATACCAAAAAGTCCAGCCATCTCGTATAGAACAATAAGTCGATATAGTCATTATTTTTTAGTAATTTGATGGCGCCCGTGCTCACTTCCTGCTTGTAACGCGGCAGCTAGCAGGTTAGCTACGTGCATTTACGTATAAAGTCTATGTTAGCCATATAAAGCGTCAAAATTTGCCCTGGTGACGGGTCTAAACACTCATAGTCCACGTGCTCTTCTCTGTAAACCTCGGCACAGAAAACGCTCCGTCAAAACGCTTCCTCGCAGCACGCCCGGAGTCCCACCTCTTCACCCCGCCGCCGCCGCAGTGAGATTGAAAGGTTACGATGTGAGCAGAGACGACCGTGTTTGTGCGAGAGTGACAGCAGAAGCTCCGCGGGTTGAGGAGGCTTTAATTGGCTCGTTCATTCAGCTCCCGTCGTGACGAGGTGACAGCCGCTCAGAACAGGTGACTCGTGCCTTTTTGTGCACGCCGTCCCGAGGTGTCTGACAGGAAGTGACAAGGATTGTTAAAAAGGAGGTCAGAAACGATCAGCTTTTCAAACGGAATGGTCCCGAATGATAAGTTCCACCTTACTACAAGATCGTTGTGAAAGTTGCTTGAAGCTCCTGTATTATGGAAAAGTGACTCTTGTAGCTTTAAGTTGTTGTATTTCAGTTAATGCGTCAAAAACAGACCTGGAGTTGTGTTTTGTTTCATTCACACATGTTTGAGTTACACTTTATTATTATTATTATTATTATTATTATTATTATTATTATTATTATTATTATTATTATTATTATTATTATTATTATTATTATTATTATTAATACCTTTCGTTTTATTAACCTGGAATTATCAGGAGCTAAAATGCATGAAGCCAAAAGAAAAACTCATCTCATTATGGAGTAAAACCTTTAGAACTGAATAATCTCAAATAAACAAGGTTCAATATCTTAAAATAAATGGAAGAGATTTTTTATTTTTTTTTACGTAAATATACTGTAAACTAAAAGGTAAGATGTAAGGCAGCTTTAAATAAAAAATAAAATAATAATAATACAATAAATAAATAAATAAAATAATAATAAATAAAAATGTGTATCTTATATTTGTTGATTTGGTTACTATACAAATAATTTTAAAAAATGTATCGCAAAAAAAAAAAAAAAAAAGCTTAGTCTGCCTACATCTCCAAAACTCAAAATGCTCTGTTCCACCTTGTGATGTCATCAAGTGGTAGTTTTTAAGTTAACATCTACTTTTACACTTAAGTTCAGTAACGATTGGAAACTCCAGGGTTGAAATGATCCAAATGATTCTATAAATGAAGATGTGTGGAGTTTAAAAACACAGCGGAGCACTTCCTGTATCGCCACATGATGACATCACAAGGTGGAACAGAGCGTTTTCAGTTTGAGACAAGAGCTCGGTCTAAATCTGCAGGTTTGTTTGTGTGTCGTTTGTGATTTGTTTATGATGAGGACACAGCGTTACGATAACACATCAGAAAATGGCCTTTTAAGAATGTGGGAAGTATTAGCATTAGCATTAGCATTTAAAGTGTTAGCAGTTTAAGTATTTTCAAGCCCTGGAAACGCCACCGCTGAAGGAAGGGCATCCTGTTTAATTCACTCTGCACACTCTGGTATTACTGAGGACACGCTACGAAACGTCACCAAACTATAAAAAGCAACACAAGCGTATGGGGGAGTGTGCAAATCTGAAAATAGTGTGTACATTTACTCCCACAGAAGGGACTAGATTAACGTTTGGCGTCTTCAGAGCGACGTGAGCTTAGTACAGCACCTGCTAATTCAATATTTACACTTTAAGCTTCTTCTAGCGTCTCCTAATAACTCTAAAGAAGCTTCTTACTCAAACATCGCCGGGCTTGTGTTGACATGACGTTGCTCCTCTTCACACACACACAAAAAACACTGGAAATTCTCACAAGGATGCTGGTTACCATGGCGATGGAGCTGCTTCACTCTCATCAGCATCACCCACACACGCTCCATCCATCTCCTACTCTGTGTCTGATCCAGCCTTTATGCCCGGCTTCACTGTGGCCAAGCGGCTTTTTCCGGGTCTTTGTGGAGGAGGAAACTAGGTTAGCGCAAACATAAACCAACATTTTTTACCATTTTTTTGCTTTCGGGATATGAATCTAAAACGCCCGTGCGCTCTGGGATTGTCACCTCTCTTTTGAGTTCTGGGACACCTTGAAACTTCTACGACGGCCCAAACTATCACATTTCAGTTCATTTGATCGTTGCTGAGACATAAACGAACAGCGATTTACATTTAAATCAGACGTATTCAGCAAAATGGACTTTTCAGAGCTTTTAAATATTGTTATAGTTGTTTCCTTCTCAAAAGAAAATTTCAATTCTGTCAACTGGAAAAAATATTCTTCAGTTCTGGTCAGATTACTCCTGGACGTGGCCTTATATCTGTCTGAAGGAGGCGCTAACTGCACTGAAGCTAACACAACATTTAAATGGTTAGAGAGGGGAGGAATGAACACCAAACAAACAAAGAAAACAATAGTGTTAGCTTGTATGCTAATAAGTGTGAGAGCGCCTATTAAGGGCCTGAATGATTATGCAAAGTATGACTCAGGCACAGTTCTCACTTAGTGTAGCTCAGAAACTGTAAATAAACAGGTGCGTTAGCTTCAGTGTCGTTAGCGCCTCCTTCAGACAGATATAAGGCAGCGTCCAGCAGGAATCTGACCAGAACTGAAGAACCTTTTGTCCAGTTGACAGATTTAACTTTTTCTTTTAACTCTGGATCAGACCTGGACGACCGAGGACGACAAACTCCGAACACACTCCCCGATCCGCTGGGTCTGTGAACTGAAATTGCAAAAAGATCCTCGGCCTTTGCTCAGTCGCCTTTTTCTTTTCAAAACCATCAGAGAATCCGCTCCAGACCCTGAAACTGTCTGTAGATTTGAACAATTTTACTATATATTTGAAAAAGTGCATTTTAGATCGTCAAATTTGTTCTGTCTCACTGTAAAAACCTGCACATAATGATTTTTATATGTGTTTGGACTGAAGGAAACACCATATATTGGACATGGAGACATTTTATTGTATTTTCCTGCTAAAGTCAATGATAAACTGTTAGTCTTATTGTGTAATTGTAATGAAATGTGTGTTTTAATGTGCGTTCACTGCACAGGGACTGCACATGAAAAGCCGCAGTAGTTAAATCTGGTACTTTTTTTGTAAGATTATTGAATTTGTACATGGTCACTGACGAATAAAGAATAAAGAAAGAAAGAGAAAGGGATTACACACACACGTTTAATTAATCTTTCATCACTTATAGTCAAGACGCCATTTTGTCGATCAATCCTCAATTTCACCACCACCGGTCCACGCCCACTGCTCTGTAATTACTTTGTTTTTACATTTCATTTTTCTTAATTGCGTAGTTATTTTGGGACAAATTCAAATAAATCTGCTACTTGCTCGTGTGATCTGCAAGGTAAATGGTAAAAATGGTAAACGCTCACATTTTTATACAGCCCTTTTCCTCCTCCTCCTTCAAGACACTCAAAGCTCTTTACATCAAGGAACCACACACACATTCACACACACACATTCACACAGACACTGGGGAGGTGGGTTGAGTGTCTTGCCCAAGGACATAACGACAGCGTTCATCTGTGGGAGCTGGAATCGCACCGTCAGCCTTTGTGTCAGTAGATCTAAGGACGAGACTGACTGGACCCGCGTGACGTTTTGTGCGTCCAAACCGCCGTCTTTGAGTCTCAGTTTTTTAATCTGTTTTCTTTTGAGGTGAATAAATTTGAAAATGTCAGTGAACTTATTTTATTGTGATAATCAAAACCACAGATTAAATGTTCACTTTTTCATATTTATCATCTGTGTAGAGTTAATTTTGTTTTTGAAAGGTGAAATCCAGTTGCAATAAAAGGTAAAAAAATTAAATAGTTCACGTGCATTTAATATTAATGGTTCAAAGAAAGATCAGGGTGAATGTTACCCCTGCAGATTTAGGCTGAGCTCTTCTCTCAAACTGTAAACACTCTGTTCCACCTTGTGATGTCATCGTGTGGCGATACAGGAAGTGCTCCGCTGTGTTTTTAAACTCCATACACCGATTCAAACCCCGGAATTACTAATCTGTACTGAATTTAAAGCTCACAAGAGTCAATTTTGCGTAATATTGGACCTTTAGGCTTTAATCTGGAACTAAAAACTCAAACTAGAAACTAAAAAACAAACTCTAAACCTGCGTGAGACTGGTTATTACCTCTAGTCGCTGTAAAAGATTAATTCTCAGACTAATAATCCCTTGTATCTGTGCGGTTATCCACGCATGGTTTAATACACTGATGGACACCCCTTTCTGAACGATCCTTGTTGTAAAATGCTTTAAATGCCCTGATGCTGTATAAAAATCTCATAATTGTTCGCGTATATTGACACACGTCGCCCTTATCGTTCTTTACGTAACCCCCTGACTCTGCCTCTCCTCCTCTTCCTCTTCATTCTATATAATCATCAGTTGTTTTGCAAAACTGAGCACAGTGCGTTTTGTTTGGCAGCATTTTAATTGGCCGCTCAGGGCTGTTTATGACATTTGTTTGTGTGAATTATAGCGTAAAAGGAGAAAAGTTTTCCGCGCGTTTTGCCAAAAGTTAAAACCGCTCTTATTGTCCGTCATATGGAGCTCCATTATTCATGAAAGAAACCCCGAGGCGTCGCGCTGTGCAAACTCCTGCCCCATTTGCATGAACGGTCTGTTATCGGGACGCCGTGTTCCTGCTGATAAATAAAACGATTATAGATATGAGATTGTCTATAATAACAAAGTCTATGGTTTGAACGCTGCGAATGTTCTCGAGCGCGTGAGAGTGGATTTCTTTTGAGTTTTTTGTTGCAAATGACAACTGTGATTAGCGCAACAAAAGAGGCAAATTTAGACGAGAAGCGAAAACGTTTTATCGAGAAATCAGTGTATTAAACCATGCGTGGATAACCGCACGGATACAAGGGATTATTAGTCTGAGAATGAATCTTTTACAGCGACTAGAGGTAATAACCAGTCTCACGCAGGTTTAGAGTTCGTTTTTTAGTTTCTAGTTTGAGTTTTTAGTTCCAGATTAAAGCTTAAAGGTCAAATATTACGCAAAATTGACTCTTGTGAGCTTTAAATTCAGTACAGATTAGTAATTCCAGGGTTTAAAAACACAGTGGAGCACTTCCTGTATCACCACACGATGACATCACAAGGTGGAACATGATGTTTACAGTTTGAGAGAAGAGCTCAGCCTAAATCTGCAGGGTTTTTTTTTCTGTGTTAAACATGTGTGAATGAAACAAAACACAACTCCAGAACGACACAAACCAAAACTCAAACTGTACGTCTTTGGAATTTGGTAGATTTGCCTCTTTAAGTTTCATTATTTTTATTTATACAGAGACTGAGCGCCTTGTTAAAATGCAGAACAAAACAAACAAAACACATAACTACACTGGTCCATTTAAATCAGGCATGCCCAAACTGTGGCCCGGGGGCTAAACGCGGCCCTCAGACCAATTTTTCTCGGCCCATATTACCTTAAACAGTACTTTTTACTATATATTTCTGAAAATCTACTTTAACAAGCCCATATCAAATATTTAATGTGTCCCACTGAGGATGTTAGTGTGAATAAAGGTCGAGTGGTTCAGTCTAACTTGTAATAATATCGCGGATTTGAAGTATTCACTGTATTCGCGACCGGTTTATGGCCCTAAATCAGCCCTCAGCTTTGTTTTGTGTTTTTTACATGTGGCCCTTAATGAGAAAAGTTTGGACATCCCTGATTTAAAACATTAAAAACAGGAGCATTAGAGGATTTGGGATGTTTTTAGACTCAAACAATCATGAGATCTTGTATGAAAAGCTCAGTACGTCATGAGTTATTGCGTCCGTTTCCATAGTGACTGTGCGGTTGGTGGGCGGGTCTACAGGGGCGAGGACGCAGCTGTGAGATCGATACGACTCCAACGCGTTTGTACAACACACTCGCTCTGTTCTATTTACGGACCCGAGTGTGACCTCCTCTTTTTGACCAGTATCGTTTAGTTTATTGGTTCTGCAGTCGCCGGGCAGATTACAAACAATTAAAAAACACATTTAAGCATCCGGTCATTTACAATCAAACCATGTACTGTCCCGTTCTTTCATTTAAAAACCTCACACTCTACATTTCCACATTAAAAGTACAAATATATGTCAAAAATGATCATATAAGCTCCACGTGCAAATCAGCGTCGACACATTTGACTCTAAACGGACTTTTCTAACGTTATAAGAAGCGTTTTCAGGTCAGAGGAGAGTTTCAGTCTGTCCGGGATCACGAGGACACATCAAATCAAACACCGCAATTCAGCTTTAGCGTTTGAGACGAGGACGGACAGTAAATAGGTCGGGGTCATACCTGGACGACACACACAGGATTATGACTCAAAAGGAATCAAACATATTTACGAAAGGACGGAGGAAAACGGGGTCAGAGTTCAAGCAGGTTTTTGTTTTTTATGGCTTCGGTTTCTTGTCAAAACTGAAAAGCAGGTTATCAGACCCTGTGCCCAACAAAACAAAGTAAGGACGAAGGAAATAAGGAAATAATCAATACTGTAAAGTTTGCTTGATTCTCGCTTCAAAATGTCAGTTCTGCCCGTGTCTTGGCTGGACGTACAAACTGATGTTATTTGACGATTTACAGGTCGACGTCGGCTCAAAGTCTCTGTTACAGCCTCATTTTTAGTGTCTGTCCTGTGTTTTGTGAGTGTTTGAATCCCGTTTCCCTGTGTAATCCTGTCTGTGTGAGTCCTCGCTGGTGATTGGACGACTGTTTTCCCGCCCGGTCAACCCTGCGTCTCACCTGCAGCGTCTCCTCTATTTAAGGAGATTGTCCGTTTCACACTTCGTCGGGCGCATTTGAAGGACGCGTCACTTCTTCCACGGGAAAAACGAGGTATATTTTCTTAAAGTTATGTAAAAATCACCTTGAACGTTATATTTGTCTATTGATATTCAACGTGAACGGCTGCGACGACGACACCTTTGACTCTTCTTCTGTTAAATAATAAAGAATCTAAAATAAAACTAATTATTTCAGTGTCCATTTTACACCTTTAGGTCAGGAGTCAGCAGATGTAAAGGCTGGAGTTGCCTGTCCCATTTCAGCACAGAGGAGTACCCTTCGTCAGTCGAGTACTTCGAACGGTGCTTTGAAGTGTGCATTTGCCGAACTGAGACAGCCACAGTCTCATTTAGCTGTTAGTCACTCGTTTGTCTCTGTGTGTGTTTTATATGTGTTTAGGATGTTCGTTTAGTTCTGTTTTTGTGTCTCTTGTTGTTTTGTCACTCTGTTGTTTGTAGTTTTGTGTGTTTTTGGGACACTCGTTTAGTTCTGTTTTTGTGTCTTGTTGTTTTGTCACTCTGTTGTTTGTAGTTTTGTGTTTTTGGGACGCTCGTTTAGTTCTGTTTTTGTGTCTTGTTGTTTTGTCACTCTGTTGTTTTTAGTTTTGTGTTTTTGGGACACTCATTTAGTTCTGTTTTTGTGTCTCTTGTTGTTTTGTCACTCTGTTGTTTGTAGTTTTGTGTGTTTTTGGGACACTCGTGGTTCGGTTTTGTGTCATGTGGTGTTTATTTTGTTTTTAACAGACCCACGTGACCAGTTTTTTCAAGACACAAACTTGTTATTTTTGGTTTCTTAGTTCAGGTGATTTTGTTTATACATTTACTTGAATATTTTAGACCATTTTTGTTACTTTTTTACAATCGTGTTTATTAAATTGCTTCTTTATTTGACCATTTTTCATTTGTTTTTTGTTACTTCCCTGACGCTGACTAGTCGAGCTGCGTCTCATGTTTGGATTTAAATTTATACAAAGGTGTTCTGTCGTTATTTGAAATGTTTTTAACAGCTACAGATCAGTTTTGTCTTATTTTATGTCAGTTTAAAGGAAATACATGCCGTTTTCTGTCTCTGCTCTAGTATCAGCTGATATCGGGCATCGGCAGATAATCAAAGTCATAAGAATCGGTATCGGAACAGAAAAAGCAGAATGGATGCCTAGAAAAGCAACATTCCTTTTTTTTTTTCTTTTTTTTTTTTCCACAATAAGATCTTTATTTTCTAAACTGCCAGAAAAATGTGTTATTTTCTCCCAGATTATCTAAGTGGAATTTACAATGACACAGAAGTATTTTGCTTTAGAACTTACCACTACTTCCTTTATATTTATATATTTTTTTATATTTTTATTCAAGTTTTTAATAGGTAAAATGAAAATAATAATAATGAAATCAATATACAAATTAATTAATAATAAATAAAGTAATAAATAATACTAAAATAAAATAAAACAATAAATTAATAAATATCTATAAATAAATGGAAAGAAAATAAATATATAAATAAAAATAAAGGAGGAGGGAGGGGGCGGGGTTCAGGTAACAGACTCTAGTAAGTTACCTGATGTTACCCGTCATTTCTTATTATTTGTAACATAAATATGCAAATCCGGGCGTGTTCATGTAGATTAAACAGGAGCTTCCCTAATATTGACCCGTCAGCTTTATGTGTGAGCAGCTCTAAGATTTAAAACAAACTGCAAACATTTAGTTATGTAATCCGTCTTTAATCAGTTTCTTTTGGCTTTTTCCTGATGGTGTTTCTTATCCAAACTCTCGCTGTTACTCACACCACAGTCACAGCGTGTTCACTTTTTCAAACGCATATATTTAACAGCATTAGACAGATTCCTCCGGGGCAAAACGCAAGACTTAGCGTTATTTCAGTTATCTGCATAAATAGACAGTGAAAGGCGCCGCAGTCAAAATGTCAGTTGTTCCGTAAACAGATTGTCGTCGCCGTTCTCCTGAGGCCGTGTGCAGCGGCGGTGTAATGGTTCACACTGTGCTCGAGCCTGCAATTACCATTTGATCCAGCGATTCGGCCCAGCGCAGAGCGGGAACGAGCACAAACATGAGAGCTCATAGTCGCACTGTGAACGGGGGACGCAAATCAATACAGAAATAAAACATTCTCAGCTCCACGACACACTGTGGAAGCCTTAAAAGTTATAACTGATCCAATACTGGTATCGAATCAATTATAAACCTGACCGTGAGTATCATAGCAACCAACGAGCCAATCAGGAGCGAGGCTGTTGAAGGTGACGCCCCTTTCCCGTCCAGACAGCTGGTTTGGGAGGGGGCGAGCGCTTAGCAACACTGTCAATCAAACCTGTTGCTAACGCTAATGGGAGCGACCTTGGGGAAAGAAGGCGCCTGATTTGTCTGTTATTAATGTTCATTTCTTGATTTACAGACAAAATAGCGAAAAAACCCCCCCAAAAAAACAAAAACAGGATCATGTAGAGCGGGTTACTAGGAAGTGAATTGAAGCCAGAGTGGATGGAGCAGGACGTGCGCCCATGATCACTTCCTGTTTGGAACGTGGCGGCTAGCGTAGCAGGTTAGCTATGTCCATTTATACACTGCCTGGCCAAAAAACGTCCATTGATGGAATAACCTGGTCATTCAGTACATTCAGGTGTCAGTTGACCTCATTCTTTGAGCACAGACTGATGCTGAACCTCGACCGGACCAACTGCAGCAACACTAACATATTTGCTCAGTTAAATCCAGGTGGCGCCTTGGGGTCCCACCGGAGGAGCTGGAGGACGTGTCTGGGGTGAGGGAAGTCTGGGATAAGAGGAGGAACATGGATGGATGGTTTCAGACGACATCACACTGTTGTATCGACCAATAATATTTAACACGGATGGAAAAGCTAAAATGAATATTGTTAAAATGCAGAGTTTTGTTCTAATACGGCGAGTCACTGATAGAAATGATCAGGTTCAACTTTTGTGAATTTACCTTTTAGATAAATTTATCTTTTGGCAAAATACAATGTAATCAATAGGGAAAACTGGCTCTTGCGCCCCCATCTGGGAGAATGGCACCATCACAGTCCAAAATCTGAAAACCCACAAAAACTCATAATGTTTGAATTTCTATTTACACAAAGTTGTTCTGTTGTTACTCAAGAGATAAATAGCAGCTGCTCGTCCTTTTTAAAGTGTGGTTTATTGTGTAGTGAGTATCGACGATAAACGATAATACTGAAACCAAACCATGAAGCAGAATTATCCTCCAAAAAGTATTCTAAATGTGCAAGTTTGTTACGTAATATGAGCTGCAATAAATAAATAAATAACAGAATAAAACACTTAAGTCAGTTTGTGTCTATAATGAGTCAGAGAAGTTCATGATCCACCTCTACAGCTCAGGTCTCATCTTTGAACAGGAAAATAACAAAAATGTTCCTTTTAGTGCAAAGACAAAGTCCCACATAAAAAAAAATAAGCCCCTAAACATAAACAGTCACATTTTAATACAGCGTTTTTCCGTCTTTAACACACTCAAAGCTCTTTACATCGAGGAAACACTCTGAGTACACCATCCGTTATGTCGTGTGTGTGGAACGACGTCGATACTGTGATTATCGGAACAGGCCTAGAACTACGTTAAGCCAAAAACGTCGTGTATTTATCAAGACTTTCCATCTCCGACACCGACATAAACGTGAAGAAGTGCAGCAGAAGTCCCATTAAACCAGGTAAAACAAATATTTATGCAGATATTTTGCAAAGATTTATTGTTCATAGTCCGTTTTTTCTCATTTACTTTTTAAATTCAGGTCAAGGCTCTGCTACACGCTCTGAAAGCCCAAAGGTGAAATAAGGATGATTTACGGGTGGATGGATGATTAAATTCAGCTTTTTAACTCATTTGAAACACTATTGTCATTTATACAAAGCGTAAAGGGAAAAAAAAAACAATATATACAGTGTTATGTTCATTTTAGTGTTTTCTTTTCCATCGAAAGTGGGTCCAAATGGCTCTTTAGGGGTTAAAAGTTTCAGACTCCTGTTTTGTGGTTACTTGAGAGATAAATAACAACTACCAGGACCTGCAACGAACAAAATCTGAAGTAAAAATAGACGATAAACGATGATATTTAACCCAAATCATAAAGTAGTAGTAGTGGCACAGATATATTTACATTAAGTCTAATTGTTGTCATTAAATATTATAAAAATCTGGCAAACCTGGGGGATTTGTGGATATATACAGTAACAACAAACTGTGAAAGGATGATTTGGGAGTCTACAGGCGTCATCTACATCACTCGATTCTATTCTCACACACTAACCCGCTCACACCTCCACACGGAGCGGACGACCGACATCCACCCACGCTCCAACCTTCACCCGTGCTCCCAAACGTACAGCATTCATGCCGAGTACCGCACACAAACGCTCTCACTCACCGATCACTTCCTATGTCCCGCTCTCGTGCCAAACCCAACCTGAACAACCACGATTTTCTTATTTAAACGCGTGCGATTGTTTGCTGAAAAACACGACTCGTTAGCATCGCTGTTTGTTTGACGTTCTGTCGTGTTCTGCTAAAAAAAAATCACACCGAAAAATCACAGAAATTCAACAGCGCAATCAATTTGTTTCTGGATATTGCAACGATTTGAATCACCACCTTCTGTAATAGGGGTCACAGATGGCTGGAACCTATCCCGGATAATATGGTGCAAAGGCGGGCTACACCCTGGACGCCCGCCAGTGACTCACTCTCGCGTCCATTCACAAGGGGGCGACGTGACGATTCTTCATTTCGCCGTCCTGTAGTTAATTTCCCTCACCTCAGATACATAGATGCGTTTGTCTCAGAGATTAAACGAGTTAAAGCGAACATTTGTAATTAGATTGACCGACACGGCGCTGTTGTATTGTCACATATCGCCACTAGAGGGCATCTACGTCAATCGCTTTGGCTTGACAGAAGAAGACCAGGGGGCGCGGGTGAGGGGCGTGTCCCGATTCGACGGTTTTACACTTTGTCAGGTGCATTTGAAGGGCACTTACGTAACTTCCGACGCGAAAAGACCTGTCCCGTTTCACGCACCCAACGAACGTGGCTGAAAATGTGCCCTGCGTTTTTACCGTTTCCATGGAGATCGTCCGTGAAGGAAGCGTGCGTCCGAGCAGACTTCGCGCACTGCTATATCGCATCATGCACCACACGTCACTTCTTCAATGGGAGAAACAAGGTATATTTTCTCAAAGTTATGTAATACTCGCTACAATTGGGGGAAAAAAATCACCTCAAACGTTATATTTGTCTGTTGATATTCAAAGGGAAAGATTAATTCCTTACGTCGTTCAATCCAAACAGAAATAAACGGCTGCGACGACGACACCTCGACTCTTCTTCAATGAAATAATAAAGAATTAAAAGTAAAACGAATTATTTCAGTGTCCATTTCACACGTTTAGATCATCAGTCAGCAGTTGTCACGGTTGCTAGACGACGTAACGTAAGCGGTTGACGTACGCTCCGAGGTGTAGGCCTGTCCCAGTTCAGCACGACGGAGGCCACGCGGGTGAGTACCCTTCGTCGGCTGAGTACCCTTCGTCGGCTGAGTACCCTTCGTCGGCTGAGTACCCTTCGTCGGCTGAGTACCCTTCGTCGGCTGAGTACCCTTCGTCGGCTGAGTACCCTTCGTCGGCTGAGTACCCTTCGTCGGCTGAGTACCCTTCGTCGGCTGAGTACCCTTCGTCGGCTGAGTACCCTTCGTCGGCTGAGTACCCTTCGTCGGCTGAGTACCCTTCGTCGGCTGAGTACCCTTCGTCGGCTGAGTACTTCGAACGGTGCATCGAAGTGTGTGTTTGTCAAACTGAGTCACATCCTGAGTCTGAACCAAGGCCAGACGAGGGAAGAGGAGAACAGGTCTCACATCTGCCACCTACTGGTTAAAAAGGCAAATAAAGTTACAGACAGTAGCTTTAAACGGCTTCTTTCGACGTGTTTCTGCCACTGATCTCTATAGACCTGACCTGTATAATTAAAATGTTTAATGCTCTTCTGTGGATTATTCCAGGCAAAGCAATAACATCTACAGTGAGACAAGCAGGTTACAGAGTTCACCTTTAACAGATTATTTTATTTTTATTTTATATAACGCTTCAGTCACACCAGAGAGTCCAGATGTTTTTATAATCTGTCAGTCTGATGGAAATGTGGTGATATTTTCATATAAAATCGTCTGTATAATGAGAAAAGTCCAAGCACAAGGCTGGATTAATGGAGACTTTTGGGAATTGCGATTGTCATTTGTTCCGTGGGGGATTATAAAGGAAAGAGCGGCGCCTGCGACGTTTGTAAAACACTGTGTAGATTTGACACTAATGACACTAACATTTCAAACTCAATTTCGATACTAAAGCATAGACTTGATATGATTTTGAAACCCAAATCATCATTTTAAAAGCTTTTTTTTAGACAATACTGTCATTTTCAACATAAAGTACCATATTTTCCGGGCTATAAGTCGCTTTTTTCTCATAATTTAGCTGAGGGTGCGACTTGTATATGTTTTTTTCTTCATTATTTTGCATTTTTTGGCTGGTGCGACTTATACTCCAGTGCGACTTATACTCCCGAAAAGACATATTTGTTCATTATTAACACTGGCTCTGATAAAACTCAAGATGAAACTGGTCAGAAAAGGTCAAATTGCATCCAGTTATGTGACTTTTTTCAGCATCAGTACTTGTCTAAATGAATATCTAATTTTGATATTAGTTTTAGTATCGATTAGTATGATTTTTGATACTTTTGAGAATCCTAGTTGACGCTGTAATGGAAATATCTCACGTAACCTTGATTCTTTGGTTATAAATCAAATATTTATTAGTTTGAGTCCGTGGTAATTATCTGAGACTGTTTGGTTTCGTTTACTGGGTCAGACTCATCTCTTTCTCAACAATAATCCTCTTCTCTCTTCTCTATAATCTCATCCCCACAGAATCAGAGCGGCTCTGAACCGCTGTGATACTGTTAGACCGTCTCCTTCTGCCGCAGAATAAAACTCAAAAAAGGCATTTTGTCTCAGAAGTCTTCACTTTCACTTCTCGCTGTGCTATAAGAAATTCCCACAACAACTCAAACCTACACTTTTTTTTCCCCATTTCATTTTTCTTTATTTCTACAGGAGGAGCCCAGTGAGAGTTAACAGAGTCTCTTTTTCAGCGTCTGAATCCAGAACAATACGAGCAAAACCAAACCAAACACATTTAAAACATTAAAAACAGGAGCAGCTGTGATTATAAATGTTTATCTCCAAATTATTAAAGTGCAATATACAGTTTTACATGTCCTTGAAATGTATTCCATTTGTGGGAAGCGGAATAAACAATAATAAAACGAAATAAACGCTTTTTTGTCATTTCAGTTTTAGCCGTAGATAATCATGATCTTGTATTAAAAGTTCCCGTATCAAAGTTCAACAGACGGATGAGATATTGAGTCTGTCGTCTGTTATGAAACATAGAGCTGAGAGAAACAGTAGAACTAAAGGTTTAAAGTAGAGACGACGTATAATCTTTTCTGTAATTCAACACTGGATGCAAGATTTTAAACTGTTTCATCAAACCAAAACCCGAGATATTTACAGGTGGTGACTCTTTAAATCGACGCACCATTTAGATCAGAGGCGTCAAACTCATCTTCACCGAGGGCCACATCAGCAAAATGGCCGCCATCAAGGGCCAGGTGTGACTGTGCGGCAGGATAAATGTCACTAAATGTAAACAAACGTCATGTAAAATAAATGTAATTACTTTATAACTTGTTAAATAACAGTTTCTGTGATAAACTGTCATTTTTAAAAGTGTGTATCTGGTCGGGACACACCTCCTCACAGACCTTCAGCTCTGCTTCAAATTCGGCCTTTTAATTATTGGACAGTTTGTTATTTTTCTTGCAGACTAACTTTTTCATACTTAGCTCCGTGTTTGGTGTGAAATTGTCGACGTAGATTGTACTGACCTCGCCTCATAACACAAAAAACATAAGTTTTTCTCCTCAAAGCACAAACTTGTTTTCACCTTCATCTTTCTTCCTCCAAACTTCCTTCCACGCCGACAATTTTCCTCTTCATGAACATTTTGTGATGATTATTTGCAAATATTTCTCAGTGTCACTTGTCGGGAAAATCTCATTAGTTTATTGTCAGTGCAAACATTAAAGCAGCACAGACTTATTTTAAAATGACAGTCAAGCCTTAATTTACCTTCTCACGGGCCACATAAAATGATGTGGTGGGCCGCATTTGACCCCCGGGCCTTGAGTTTGACACATGTGATTTAGTGTATAAAGATTTGTCGCTTGCACATCACTTAAATGTTTTTATAAGAAAATAAAATACTCAGTTTTAGTCACATTCAATGATAATTTATTTAATATTCATGAGGAAATTTTGGATTACATTAAAATGTCGTTGCAGTTTTAAATCAATTAGCAGAGGGAGAACTTGCACACAAACACCATCATCCGCGTATAAATGGAATTAATAAATATAATAAAAAGTAGTGGGCCCAAAATTGAGCCTTGGGGTGCTCCTTTACTTAATAATTTTAGACCCAATCATACGTGACGTCAAATCCAATCTGCTTCAGACGCTTCAGGAGGATTTTAAGATCTACTGAATCAAAAGCTTTAGTTAAATCAATAAACAGAGCGACACGATCGTGTTTGTATCAACGGCTGAGAAAATGTCATTTAAAACTTTTGTGTTTGCAGTGACGGGACTCTGCCTTTTTTTTAAACCAAGGTCATTTAGATATTGATCGGAAATGATTTAATTTTTAGTTGTCCGACCGTTATGTACAGTCAAAACATGTGACGTCTTCTATAATTCTGGTATTACTGCCATTTTAACTGATAAATAAAGAAATAATACAGGTTGAATTAAATATGGGGCAAATATGAGGCTCCTGTGGACCTGTTTGGGTCTACGGAGCGGCGAGCATTTAAGACCTCCATGTAAGTCCAGTGTGCCCAGACTTTTTTCATCAAGAATTCTCAAAACTTGCAATAAAAAAGTACTGCTTAAAAGTGATGTGGGCCGATTCACAAGCCTGAGGACCAAGAAAAACTGGTCTGAGGTCCGCATTTGGTCCCTGGGCCACAGTTTGGACATGCCTAATGTAAGTGAAAGATCTTAAAGAAAAAATGTGACTGTTCTGCCCAAGTTCAGACTCAACATCAGAAGGTCAGAGAAGATTAGAAGGACCAACGTTATGATCTAAAACGTGACACTCAGAGATAAAACGCCTTAAAAACAGCACAAATTTACAACAACTGAATCGAATAAAATATCAGTTAATGTTTAAACACCAGGTTGTGACATGGATCTGACTTTCCTTTTCTAACTGTTAATAAAGAGCTATTTCTTTTTAATGAAAATGTTCAAATCTGTTCTAGTTGTGTGGAGTTTTCCAGCAGCGTTTCTTTTTCTAATTAAACTTACGATGTGTCACGATCCGCACTGTTCCTGCTCCATGTCTTACCTCCTGCCCTGTTCCTTCCCTCCCCCACCTGTCGGCGCTGGGCTGATCTCCTGGCTCCTCCCTCCCTCCCCATCAGCGCAATTACCTCCACCTGCTGTGGATAAGAGGAGCCAGGAACAGACACTCGGGGCCAGATCGTCTGCGTGTCCACATCCTGTCTCCTGGACCACCCCAGCTTCCGCGCGCCCGGCTCTGCTCCGACCCCGGCTTCCCAGACCCGGTACAGTCCTATCTCGCTTTGTTCACCGCACCCTACGCCTCTGGACCCCGCTCTGCACCCTGCTCCTCTCCCTGCTCCTCTCCCTGCTCCTCTTCCTGCTCCTCTCCCTGCTCCTCTCCCTGCTCCTCTCCTTGCTCCTCTCCCTGGCTCTGGTTGGTCTGTTCCTGTGCCCCACATTCCCGGACCCTGGCTCGCATCCTGCTCCCCGCCCCGGCGCCGCCCGCACCGTCGGCTCTGCCACACCACCCGACCTGTCCCTGGACCCCGGCCTGCACCTTGCCCGCTGTCCCCCCGCCAGCTCAACCTCAGAATAAAATTTAATTGTGTGAAATTCAGATTGTTGCATCGATTTTTCAAAGTTTCAGACAGTTTCATATTTATATCGTTCGTTATTAAAACCTCATAATGTTCCAGTTTAGAAAGCGTCATGAAGAACAGTTTAAGACCAGATTAAAATACGAAGGTTGTTCCAAAAAGTTTGATTGTTTTTGTTTTGTACACTGGCAAATAACACTTTTTTTTTTTTTTTTTTACACTTACAAATTTCGTTACCTCAGTTTACGACTTATAAAAGGTGAATAATGCACATCCTAATATCACATAAAAGCGACGTTCTTTCTGAAGTCGGGTTAGCTGCTCTTTTACTGTAAATGAATCAGTTTAGCCGTTACCGCAGCAACCCCGGTCCCTCTAGCCCCGCCCCCTGCTGTCATCGGGTCGACCGCGCTCCCGAATATTTTTGAGACAAACTCGGCGCAACGAATGTCTCAAAACTCCTTAAAGCGTCATTTTCAGATTTGTACGTGTAAAATGACAAAGTTGTGCGTGTAAAAACAGTATTTGTAAGTGTAAATGTTTTATATTTTCTATTTTTTGCCAGTGCACAAATCAACATTTACACGTTCAAACTTTTTGGAACAGTCGAGCCTTCATATAAAAACTCACCTCTTCTCCTTGGCGTTTAATTGTAGCTGCACAGGATCTTGGCGTTTTATCGTTTTACTGCCTCTGTGTCGTGTTTGATGTTGTTTGCGCGGCTTAAGTTGTGTTTTAAATGTGTTAAATGTGTGAATAGAACATTAAGAGCATTTTTATTTTGTTTAATTTATGAAGATCTATTACATAATAAACAGAGACAGAGCTGACCGACGAGTTCTGCTCTTTCCCACGTTCTGTCGTCTGTTACTGGACTTTGGTTTTATTATCGTAAACCAGCGGGTGGCGCCGTGACGACCTAAGACGGGACGTTAAACCGGTTGATTTGACTCGTGGCTTGATAAACACGAACATTAAATCT
Organism: Periophthalmus magnuspinnatus; assembly: GCF_009829125.3. Taxonomy (NCBI): domain Eukaryota; kingdom Metazoa; phylum Chordata; class Actinopteri; order Gobiiformes; family Gobiidae; genus Periophthalmus; species Periophthalmus magnuspinnatus. The sequence continues at coordinate 3,003,686 of NC_047126.1, read as the reverse complement.
ATTTGACAGCTCCAACGGCTGCGTCTGAGGAGGATTTGCCTGATGGTGCGAGCGTTTCCTTTTGTTTACTATTTGTAACGAGGGACCAGATGTGCGAGGGAGTAGAAAAAGTCAGACGTCATATATAACGGCGAGCGCAGGCAGAGGGCGGGACAGCAGCAGGTCTGTCCCAGGAAACACGATAATCGACTTATGGTTCAGTTTATAAAAGATGGAACTGTATTTGTGCACATTTTCTTTAAGATAATGGGGAGATTTTTGTTATTTCTGTTGTGGTACGATAATATTTGAGCTGTAAAGGCTTGAATGTGTAACTTCTGTGGCTAAATGTCGCTTAAATCTGCTATTAATCTGGCCTTTTTATGATTTTAAGAATGTTTTTTTATTTCTGCTTTGTTATTATTGTGTCAGAGGCATCAAGTAGTTTCAATATTATCGTTTATCGTTGTATTTTTCTTACAGTCACGTCTGATTCATTCATGATGGCGATGGACACGGGCTTAGATTTTCCACTGTCACCGCCGAGTCCACGAGCGGCTCACGAGACGCTCTGTGTTTGAGTCACCGAGGAGACGCCGCTCGCCAGTTCTGTCCTCGCTTCCAACGGTCGACAGCTGTCACAACGCGTCAAGCCAACGAGCGACGCCGTATTGTACAAGAAGTTCAACTCCAGCAGGGAAAAGATCAGATGTAAAGGAAAAACACTCAAACAGGACTAAACCTGGACTGAAACAGGACTAAACCGGGACTGAAACAGGACTAAAACAGGACTAAAACAGGACTAAAACGGGACTAAAACAGGACTAAAACAGGACTAAACCGGGACTGAAACAGGACTAAAATAGGACTAAAACACAGGACTAAAACAGGTCTAAACCAGGTCTAAACCACAGGACTAAAACAGGACTAAACCTGGACTAAAACAGGTCTAAACCGGGACTAAAACAGGACTAAAACAAGACTAAACCGGGACTAAAACGGGACTAAAATGGGACTAAAACGGGACTAAAACAGGACTAAACCGGGACTAAAACAGGACTAAAACGGGACTAAACCGGGACTAAAACGGGACTAAACCACAGGTCTAAACCAGGACTAAACCAGGACTAAACCAGGACTAAAACAGGACTAAACCACAGGACTAAACCACAGGACTAAACCACAGGACTAAACCAGGTCTACACCAGGACTGAACTACAGGACTGAACTACAGGACTAAAACAGGACTAAATCGGGACTAAAACGGGACTAAAACAGGACTAAACCAGAACTAAACCAGGACTAAAACAGGTCTAAAACAGGACTAAAACAGGACTAAACCGGGTCTAAAACAGGACTAAAATGGGACTAAAACGGGACTAAACCGGGACTAAACATGTGGAATCAGTGTTTCAGTTTTGTGCAGTTAAAACCTGGAACAGGCCTCGACTTTGACGATGTTTAACTCCAGGCTCAAACGGTTCTGTTTATCTGTGACTGAAAGGGTTTTATTCTGCCTCTTCTCGTTTAATGTTCTTTTTATGTTGATAACTTATGTTTTGATTTGTCGTTTTGTGATTTTAACGTCTTTCTTATTCTCTAAAACACGTTGAATCACTTTGTGTCCCACTTGTGCTGCACAAATAAAGGTCAAAACACTTCACACTCCCTGAGGTTTGTGTTTGACCTGTAATGCAGAAATCCTCATCAGAAATAGCATCAGAACATTTACAAACAAAAACCTCAGAGTTGGTCTATTCTTCCTCTAAACTTTTGAAACGTCAGACCAGGAACTCACACTGAACGACGACGTGAGAGGAATATTTCTGAAGCTAAACCTACAGAAAACAATTCAAGGTGGAAGAGAACGCAGATGCTCTGACTTAAAAAAACACACTTATCACTTGAGGCAAAGCACGGCCCACTGCTCCCACTCTGCAGCTCTTTTCTTATGCCCACAGCCCACATGTTTCATAACTCAGCTGAGTCCAAAACAAGAATGAGCCTACAACTACCACTATGCATCTACAGCGACTCGAGGAGAAGAGAAAGTGATGTTCTTGAGCCGTGCGGGCGACTAAATCACTCGAGTCAGGGTTGTTTGATGCTGGTCCTAAGCCGAGGTCATTGGAGTGGATTACATCACCCAGAAGGAAAAAAATAAGACGAGAAACTGAACTGAAAAACATCTATTTAAGCTATAATCACACGGATTTAAAGGGCCCATTTTACACTATTCTCTGATCTACAGTCTGTAATAAAGTCGTTTCCTTATCAAAAACAGACCTGGAGTTATGTTTTGTTCTTCTCTCAAACTGAAAACACCCTGTTCCACCTTGTGATGTCATCGTGTGGTAATAAAAGAAGTGTTTTATTGCCTTTTTAGAATCGTTTGGATCGTTTCAGCCACTGGAACTGCCCATTTCTACTGAATTAAAAGTAAAAAAAGAGCTGAAAACTGCTTGAAAACGTCCACTTCGTGACATCACAAGGTGCAACAGAGCATTTTGAGCTTTGAAAATATAGACAAACTAATGCTAAAAGGTCACTCACACTTGTGTGAATGAAACAAAACGCAACTCCAGGTCTGTTTTTGACGAGGTAACAGCGTTGCTTAACCCTATAGCGTCGGATGCAATCGCCGCTGATAGACTCGCGGTTTGCGGACTTTCCATTACCGTAACTCCGCAACTGATTGTGCGATCATGTAAATTCAAACGGCGTCTCAAAGCAGAGGCGTGGAGCTGTTTAAATATGTCACTGTCATTACGGTAATGTGCTCACGTCGTCCCTCGAAGACGACCAATCAGAGCGCAGCAAAGGAAAAATAAGGATGGATATGTAAAATAGAGGTAGTTATGTGGGAAAAAGGCAAAAGTACACGCTGATACTTCCTTTAACATGACTTTTACGGCTAAAAAAAACAATAAAAGTCTAGGCGAGCTCAGTCCTTAAAGGGTTAACGCTCACAAGAGTCAATTTAGCCTAATATTGGACGTTTAAGATTTAACCTTTTTAAAAAAATGTAATAATGAAACTCACATTTGTCTCTTAGGGTCAGACACAAAATCAGCCACAAATGAGTAAGTCTTAGATGAAAATACGGATCTATATTTAAGAGTTTACTCACAAAAAACAAGAAACTTTATATATAAAACCAATATTTTTTCCAATTAGCAGCTTTTAATCAAACAACAGTTGGTCTAATCTTCAAACTGCTGTGACAAAACACTCACAAATCACAATGAAAACGCTTTAACAGAGGCAGATGACTGTAGACGCACTCTCGCTCGCTATCTCGCCTGCTATCCGCGACGGCTGCTTTAGCGGAGGACAAATATAGTGTCCGTCGCCATGGTTACGCCACATCCACACAAACAGAGAGCAGCGAGACCACGAGGATGTACACCTACACATCCCTGACAGCGTTCGATTTATAACAACCCCCCCCCCCTTTTCCCTTTTTCGCCTTTCCTTCCCACTGCCACAGGAACATGAAGTCATCCTAAATGTAAAGACGTGCCTCGTGTGGCGTGCGGAGCGTCGTCGTGTCGCCGTGTCGCCGTGTTGTCGTGTCGCGGTGGGCACCTGTGGAGGCGAAGTTTGCACTTACGGTCACAGTGGGGATGGCCGTCACCAAGGAGTAAACCAACACCGGCGGCGCTCTGCTGTTGTCCTCGGGTCCGGGGTACGGCTTCGAGTAGGATTTGTCGAAGCAAAAAAATCCTTGGACGTGGACCGGGAAAGTGTCCGTGTATTCAAAGTAGTACGCCAACAGTACGGTCCCTGCCATGATGACGAGCTGGAAATAAAACATATTGAGCACAGCTTTAGAAAGAGGGTAAAAACGCCAAAGAGTATTCATAAAAATCATAAAAACACAGCGGTGAGTTCCATTTCCACGGAGCGAAAAAGCGAAATGTGTAAAGTGTGTGGTGAGAGGGAAGAGGATGAAGGGAAGTGAGAGAGAGAGAGAGAGAGATGGAAAGAAGAGGAAGGAGGGAGAGGGGAGAAGAGAAAGAGAAAAAGACAGACAGGATGAAGGGGTAAAGAGAGACTCGTCTATACGCAGAGGAGGAGGAAACAAACGGAGCAATCACAGAAATCACAGTACGAGAGGAGAGAGGAAGGAGGGGAAGAAGGGAGGAGGATGTGGGAGGGACCTGAGACGCAGATGGGGTAAAAAAGAACAGCGGATTTGGTTAGCGAAGTCTCAAAATAGAGGCGGCCAATCGGGTTTGAGGAGTCATTCACAACAGATTAAGCAGAGCGTGAAATATGACCTTCAGACCGAAACACAAATGTGGAGTAAACGCATGAGTGCAGCTGAAAAACAACAAAATAAACTGGAAAAATATGAACGATTTTACGAATAAAAGCACGAATTGCTCATTTCTGCTTCACCGGGTTCAAAAAGTGCACAAAAGCGTCATCTGAAGAAAGATTTAAAGCTGCGTCTGTGTCCTAATGTTGTTTCCTCATCGCAAACACACCTGGAGTTGTGTTTTGTTTCATTCACACATGTTTAACACACAAACTTCAAGCGGAAAACACTGCGTTCCACCTTGTGATGTCATCGTGTGGTGATACAGGAAGTGCTCGATCGTGTTTTTTAACTCCGTACACCTTCACTAGAATCATTTGGATCATTTCAGCACGAATCTCTACAGAACAAAAGCTAAAAAGGAGATGTTAAGTTGAAAACTACCACTTCATGACATCACAAGGTGGAACGGAGCAACTCCAGGTTTGTTTTTGAGGCGGTATTAGCATTAGAACATATGATTCTACTGTAAAATGTTGTGACGATACTTGAAACGCAGCAATTTTCATCGTCTTAACCAAACTACACAGACTCATGGTCAAATATCACCAACTTAAAGTTTTGCTGCTTTGCCTCAACAAACAAAAAACACATTTTTAAACTAGATCTAGAGAAATAAGTTCACATGTTGGGAAGTAACTCAATACATGTACAAAAAAGAAATATTCTGAATACTTTTAGTACCGTATTTTCCTGAGTATAAGTCGCGCTTTTTTCATAGTTTGGCCGGGGGTGCGACTAATACTCAGATGCAATTTTTTTCTTCATTATTACGCATTTTTTGTATGATGTGACTTATACTCAGACGCACTTTATATGTGAAATAGTTTTTTTCTTCATTGTTATAGATTTTTGGCTAGTGCGACTTACGCTCCTGTGCGACTTATACTCCAGTGCGACTCCTGTGCGATTTATACTCCGGAAAACACGGTACTTACTTCTTGAATAACTTTATTTTTGGGCACAGTTCCTCTTTCATTTGGTGCATTCAGACAACAGTTACTTTTCTAAATTAAAATAAATACACGGCGACACATTTTGTCTTTGAACTGCACGGCGTTAGTGAGAAAAAAACACGCACAGATCTCTCCGTGTGAGTGATTTTTCATGTCTGATTAGACGTAAGTTAATGCAAAACAAACACGGCAACAAAAATAAAGCTGTTTGTGATTAGATTTCATGTTTTTTTCACTATAATATGAGGCAAATCAGTGTAAAAGTATTCAGAGTACTCAAAATACAGAACTCTGATTGGACCGTGTAACACAAATATATTTTAATTCACACATTTTCCGTCGCTGCCTGTAACGCCCAAGGTCAAACGCGGAAGGTCAAACGCTTTGCACGCACGTTTACACAGCGCTCAAGCTAACGTTAACCTCTTCTCCCGTCTTCCGTCGTTCTCCAAGCACTTAATTTCAACTCATTTTAGTTAATCACTTTCATTAACATTAAAAGTCAAGAGTGAGCGCTTTACAGCCCAAGATAAAAGGCTTAATGGCGGCAGATGGCAGACGCATCGTGAAAACAGCTCCTCCGGCGTGTTCGGGAGTGCCACTTGATCCAGAGCTACGGCGAGGAAAGTGGAGACGCCGGCGCCGCATTTAGCCGCCGTACACAGTGAAGAGGGACAATAATGGCAGGAGGCAGCGACCGTAGTAAACGCTGACCCAATTTAAACCCGCTCCTCTGTCGGATCGGCTCTTTTCCCCCGCGCTTCCCGGACTCCATTAGCGATTGTGATTCCCTATATGAATTGCAAAATGGAATAATTGATAAGCCCGTTCCCGTGGCAACTTGGCTCCTTAATCGAATGCATTAAAAAGCGGCGAGGCATGGTGCATTCTGAAGATCAGCCGCAAAGTGAAAAGTTTAAACAGGCCCGCAGACGATATTATAAAGAAATGAGTGAATGGAGCAACTTACAAAAGAAAATTACCCTAAATGCAGTAACTTTATGTGTAAAACGGCACAAAGGAACTTGTTTTTTGCTTTCCTTATGTGGTTTATTTTTATTTTTTTTACATTAGGATCGTAAATTTAAGTTGTTGTTGAGAATTTTTAGGGATTGATTTTAATCGTGAGGACTTTTTTTTTTTAAGTATTAGTCAAGAACGTTTTGTAATTTTTCTTTTTTTTAACCGTATCGTACATTTAGAGTTGTTTTCCTGGAGGATAATTCTTGGGTTTTTGTGTCAGTGGCGTAAATGAGTTTCAGAATTATTGTTTATCGTCTATATATTTATTTTTACTGATATATTGAACTTCAAAATGTGTCGTGACAGGTCTGTTTAAACTTGATTTTTAACAGTTCCATTGCTGCACCATGGTCCCTCGTTTATCGCAGGGGTTGGGTTATAAAAATAACACGAAATACGCAAAGTATGAAGTGAAGTATCATCTTTATTTTTTACATTATTCTCTCTGTTTGTTGCTGTAAAACCCCTCACCACACACTTTATACACTTTTCTCACACAGGCGTTAACATTTTCTCACATTTCTCTCTCGTTTAAACTCTCTCAAAGTTCAAACCTTCGTAGGCGTCTTTTTCGGTGCAGAACGTTTCATCGACATTGTGGGTTTTGTCGGGGAGAAAACAAATTGCAAACGTACAGCACTTCAGAGTCACACTGAGATCCAACGTTTATGTAAATTTGTCTGAACACATTCTGTACTGGACAGGAGACACGGCACGGAGGAGACTGATGGACAATGGTCTACAGTCCAACAGCCAATCAGGACGCACGACACAATGGTCTACAGTCCAACAGCCAATCAGGACGCAGAACACAATGGTCTACAGTCCAACAGCCAATCAGGACGCACGACACAATGGTCTACAGTCCAACAGCCAATCAGGACGCACGACACAATGGTCTACAGTCCAACAGCCAATCAGGACGCACAACACAATGCACACTCATACGTTGTAAAAAGCATCTAAAATTGCACCAAAAAAATCCGAGAGACAGCGAGACGGCGAAAGGTGAACCGCGATACTTCATTTCATCTGTTCGTCATCACTATTCAAACAAGTCCGTCTTTCTTGAAGTTTGTTGCACATCGAAAAAAAACAGTTCATGGTCACAACAAAAAGGGCAAGATCGCACTGAAAAGCAAGACCCATGGACTGTTTATATAAATGGACGTAGCTAACATGCTAGCCGTTGCTTTCCAAACAGGAAGTGATCATGGTCGCACTTCAGGCCGCTCCTGTTAGCGTTAGCAACAGATTTGATTGACAGTGTTGCTAAGCGCCCGAACCCTGTGGACAGGAAGGGGCGTTACCTTCAACAGGCTCAGTCCGGATTGGCTCTTTGGTTGCCATGATACGACACCGTGGAGACGAGGGCGATGAGGGACAACAAAAGTGGACCGGGAGTGCGTGAGGTCAGAGGTCGAACGACGTGAGTGACAGCTGACGTACACGACCAATGGAAATGGAGCTCCTCACAACACTTTAAAGTTTAGTGCCATACTGTGGAACATTACACCTTGCATTCAGTCAGTTATATGTGTTCTTACTGTACGTGGGGTCATCTCTCCACAGATCAGACCTATAACTCGGCCCCGGTGGAGTCGTCAGCTGCTCCATGTTCATAATTTGCAAAGAAAAGCCTGTTAGTTTCATTCAGTTTGCACTTTAAACATTTGCACATAAATGAGATTTGCAAACGTCTGTATTATTTTTAAATTTACTGAAAAAACTTTTTAACGTTTGAGGAGAGGACGCTGAGGGCAATGCAACTGGAAACACACTGTCGGAGCGAGAATCTGAGTCATCGGAGAGCGAATTTGAAGTTTGCAAAGACGTGGAGCACAAAAAGAAAAAGAAAAAGCAAAGATTTCCAAGTGAGTCAAGCGTCACTCAAAGTTTTGGGACCGTTTGTTGCCGGGATGTCGGCCGTCAGCTCGGAACAAAGGGCTCGGATAAAGTGACCGACACCAGCTCCATCGCTCCATAAAGGACGCCGAGGGGAACGTGAGGTCGGCGAAACGCACCTGAAGCGGTCACGTCGTTAATTCTGCCTCGAAAAAGCAGAAAGACGACGCGCTTAAGATTAAAGTGAACGCAGAATAGAGGAGTGAAACGCTTTCGTATGGACAAAACGGAGGGAGAAAACGGGCGTAAATCTCTAGCGTTCCTCCTAAACATCGTTGGATTGTCAGGACTAAGAAAATTGTTGCGATTTTGAGACAGAAAGAGCCGTGGAGATTCGCCTGATCGATGTATCTGGATCATGTTTGTTCTGGTCCATTACGCTGTTGGGCTTTTTTGGCTTCATTTTGTTTTGGTAAAAAGTGCGTTGCGGTTTGAAAGACTGCGTTCGATTGTTGTGTGGACGATGAGGAAGAGCCCGGCAGGTCTCATCGGGCTGGATCTAGGGACTGTCCGAGGAGAGAGCTGGAGAAGACGAGTGAGAAACTGGAGAAACTGTTCAAACTGTTCAAGAAAATGAAAAGAAGAATGAAAAACAACTGCATTTCTGTGACATTAAAGCGCCCATTTTATGCCGTTTTCTGAGCTATATTATAACGTTTTCTCATCACAAACAGACCTGGAGTTGTGTTTTGTTTCACTCTCACATCTTTAACGCACAAATCCTGCATTTTTAGGCTGTGTGTGTCTCTGTTCCACCTTGTGATGTCATCAAGTGGTAATACAGGAAGTGCTCCGCTGTGTTTTCAAACTCCACACACCTTCACCTTTAGAATCGTTTGGATCATTTCAGCCTCTGGAATTTACAATCTCTACTGAACAAAAGTTAGGTGTTAACTTGAAAACTACCACTTCATGACATCACAAGGTGGAACAGAGCGTTTTGAGGTTTGGGGACGTAGACAGGCTAATAACTCCGGGGATGTTTTTGAGGAGGTAGCGTCATTTTAACATGACTAAACGCTACAAGAATCCATTTTGAGTAACACCGGAGTGTGTTTTCCAGTTGTGGTTGTGGTTTTCAACTCTCAAAAACAAAATGGCGGAAGATTTTTATTATTATTATTATTATCGACACAGCGTAAAGATTCTGGCCTCGTCTTACTTTGAGGAGAGTTTGTTCAAGAACGTCATTATCGCACAACTGAGCGCAACTCATCTGCCCACCAGTAGAGGGCAGCACAGAGCTACATCGCAGCTGCTGGAAACGATTAAAGGAGGCGTGTCCCGTGGATCCGGTTAGAGAGACGCTTTCAAAAATGGCGGCCACCGGTCTGCGGAGACAAACGTTTCACACTTGCGCTTTTGTTTTACTCTTGGGAAGAAAACTGAAAATTAAAACTACGTGGAAATCAATCTGTGCCTCTTCGCAGCTCTCTGTCCTGTACGCAGATATCAACAAATTTAATGCCATACTGTGAAGCATTCCCTTGAAAGTAATACATTCTCAGTGAAGACAAGTAAGTGGCAGATCCTCCACCAGAAAAGTGACATAGAGCAGCTTTAATATACAACATCCCTGGATCTACAGCGGCACATTTAAGTCATTAAAACCTGTAATTTGTATTAAATCAGACGTATTGTGCTTGTGTGTCTCTTTAGTTATAATATTTCTATAGTTTTTAATGTTTGTTTTAATTTTAATGTATGTGGACTTGTTCGTTTTGTTTGTTTTTCTGTTTGTATTTTATTTTAAACAGGATAAAAATAAAGATAAATAACTCATCTCTGACATTCGTGGATCGTTATGTTGAAATCTGGACATTTTAAATTGAGATATTCATTTAAAACAACTTAATAAAAGAAGAAAAAAAGAATTAAAGTTAGAAAACGGCGATGTCTAACGGAGCCGACGTCACCATAAACATCGTCACAATAAAGCGCCATGTAGCTGTTGGCGCCCCCTAAAGGAGAGCTGCGCATCACAGTAGCGAGCAGCGGATTTATTTTTTTCGTTTGTACCAAAATGACGACGCGACGCTGCCGAATCCTACGTGCGTCAACGATTGAGAAAATAAGACGGGCGTACGACACAGGTGGAGGTGAAAACGGAGATTGATCTGCAAAATGGCGTCTTGAAAATAAGCGGTTAGAGGTTAGTCCAACATGAATCTCTCTAAAAACAACTTCAGGTGAGTAAATGTTGAGTGTAAATGACTATAAAACGGCTCAAAGCTCCAAAAAAAAAAGGTCAAATTTTGCAGAATAGGTCTGAGTTAACAGAGCTAAAACATAAAAAAAAGAAAAATATGAATCCTGAAAATAGGCCAAGGATATCAAGCTGCCTCCATGTTTGTTTCCGTGCACATGGGCCTAGCATGTGGGCGTGTTAGCGGTTTAGCTTCTGTGGGCATGTGGGAACTCTGACATTGCTTGAGCCGTTCTCGCCATCATCCGAAGCCGCAGTCGTATACAGAAGGCTTGAGGGAGGTATAGAGAGAGAGAGAGGGAGGAGGGGGAGGGAGGTGTGGAAACAGTGGGTGGCTCGAGCGAGGGAATTCATACCAACATGAACAACCGTCGTCATCAAAGTTTAAACCAACATTTGGAGACAAGTGCTGAGAGAACGCGCCTGTCGTTTTGATCTCGGTTAAACTACAGCTGCAGCATTAAAATGTGAGCGTGGATTTGTGTCACTGTCAGCGTCGACGTGAGTAAAACAAAGTAAATAATGGAGGAAATGGGTAGAAACGAGTCACGAGCAGGGGCGTCGACAGGGGGCGGCAAAGAGGGCTGTAGTCCCGGGGCCCAGGGTCTTAGGGGGCCCAGAACTGGACTCTCTCTTAAGTTCTTTTCATAGTTCGTATTTGCTTATTATGTTAGTTAAAAATCCACGTATTACTATTTCCTGTTTGTGTATTATGTTTCGTTTGAGTTTATATGTGAATTTTATCATTTTGACATTTTATTTTGAAAAGAAACGAAGTGCGTGTGGCTCCCGTGTATTTTATTTAGTTTATTTTATTGTTAGCATAAATACAAGAACACATGTTGATCAGATGTTTCCATATGTAATTCATGTATTTTGTAGATTTAATTTGGATTGTGACATTTTTCAGTTAGCTACATATCGTTAAATGGCCCTGAACGCCGCGAAAATGAGCCGCCATCTCACGGAGCCAGAGTGCCTCGTGTGAAGACATTAATTTATTAGTGTTTAATTATTTATTCATTATTTAATTATATAATGTATTATTTTATTTATTAGTATTTATCGTATTTATTTATTTTTATTTATTCATATATTCATAGTATTTATCGTATTTATTTATTTTTATTTATTCATATATTCATAGTATTTATTAGTATTTATACGTTTGTCACAGGTATGTTTGATTTCATGTCTATGTTATTGTAAAATCTATGTTGAACTTAACTTTTGTTTCCTTCTGTTTAAGTATTTTAGATCCTTAACCCTGTTCATTAAATTACTTCTTACTTTACCATTTTTCCATCCTTATTTTTTATTTATTCATTTATATTAGACACACTTTTATTAGACACGGAACGATACTGAAAAAATCGTGGCCAAAATAATTACATAACACAATAATTACTAAAGTTGCTGATAGTTTAAAAATGTTGTGGATATGAATAATTATCATTTTAACATTATGAATACATTCCACGTTTAAAAAGGCGACATTACTCTACATTTTACCACATGATTTAAAGCTACAAGAGTCAGTTTTGTGTCATACAGGACTTTTAAACAGCTGCTTTAACTTTGTTCTGCACATTCTGCTGAAATAAACGTGATTATCTTTGTTGGCGATTATCACGTTTATATGAAATGTCTCTAAGAACAATTTAAAAAAAAAAAAGATCTTTTTATTGACGTTTTTCAGCGTAATAGTTGGTAATAACCTTATATATGTGTTAATAATATTAGAAAAAAAATCTGAAAAAAGTTAAATAATAAATAAAATCAATATATACAATTAAAATAACATAGTAAAATAAATAAAATAATAAAATAAATAAAAACATAAGACAATAGACAATAAAAAAATATAATTAATTTAATAAAAATAAATGAGGGTGCGGGGGATCAGGTAACAAACTCTATATTTGCCTGTTCACTGCTCGTCAAAATGCTCCAGAAACACATCCATTTTCATCCATCGTCAAGTGAAAAATATCCACTTTTGTGTCTCATTTTTATCCCAATAAACGATATTTTCTGTTAATCGTCCCATCTCTCGTCACAATTTAACATTTCCACAACCCACCCCCGGAAAACTCTGAAGAAAAGAGGACGGATGGACGTTGTTTGGACATCTTCATCTTCATTTTTCCGGGACTTCCTCACGAGCTAATATCCGAATTTCCTGCACTACAGCGGCGTTTTATCAAAATATTCATAAAGGTCAAAGCTGCTTCGAGTTGATGGCTGCAAACGAGTAAAGCGGCGCAGGCGGCACAGGCGGCGCGGGTCACCTTGGTCCGTTCATTTGCATGGGAGATTGTTTGGAAAGCGGAGCGGTCGTGGACGAGGGAACGGAGGGGGGGGGGGCGTTTTGACGAGCTGGAGCCGTACGGGGGTCACGCGGGGTCAAAAAGGCGGGCGTCCTCGTGTCATCTTTGGAGCGGCGTCACGGGGGAAGAACCTCACAGCAAAACAGCTGCTTGAATAATGAGACCTGGGCTGGGATTGTGTCCTTTTACATTTAGAAGACACAGTGCAGCTCCATGTGATTGACCTCCAGTTATTTGGGATCCAGCTTTTTTCTGATTCTGATGTCGATACTTTGGATTTAAAGGTTCTATATTACGCAAAACTGACTCTGGTGAGGTTTAAGTCGTGTTTTAACTCCTCAAAAATGCACCTGGAATTGTGTTTTGTTACAACTTCAGGTCTGTTTTTGATGAGAAAACATTAAATCACAGATCAGGGCCTTTTAAGTATCTTTAAATGACCCAATACCAGAGCAGATACTGAAATTATAACGTATTTCCTTTAAACACAAACAACGCAAGATAAAAAGTGATCACGTAATTGTTAATTATCATTTAAAGTAACGACCGAACAGCTTTGAAAACACAAAAATCAATATTACAACATGGTTTGGTTCAATATTGTCCATTAAATCGTCTTTTTACAGCAGTTTATCGACCAAACCTGGACATCGACTGAACCAAAATGTCTGAACCGTGACCTTGATGAACGGCACAGTCCATTATTATTATTATTATTATTATTATTATTATTATTATTAACCTTATTCCACCTCGTCCACTTCGTCCACTTCGTCCACTTCGTCCTCTAAACGCTCCAGAGTTTATGTTCATTTCATTTCACTGGAGAATTTGAGAAACGTTTCACCGCAAAATTATGATATAAAGTTGAGTTAAGGTTGATTTCATAAACTGTACACTGGTCCCTCGTTTATCGCAGGCGTCACGTTCTAAAAATAATCCACAAAGTATCAGCTTTATTTTTTACATTATTCTCTATGTTTTTGTCTGTAAAACCCCTCACCACACACTTTATACACTTTTCTCACACAGGCGTTAACATTTTCTCACATTTCTCTCTCGTTTAAACACAAAGTTCAAACCTTCGTAGGCGTCTTTGTCGGTGCAGAACGTTTCATCGACATTGTGGGTTTTGTCGGGGAGAAAACAAATTGCAAACGTACAGCACTTCAGAGTCACACTGAGATCCAACGTTTATGTAAATTTGTCTGAACACATTCTGTACTGGACAGGAGACACGGCACGGAGGAGACTGATGGACAATGGTCTACAGTCCAACAGCCAATCAGGACGCACGACACAATGGTCTACAGTCCAACAGCCAATCAGGACGCACGACACAATGGTCTACAGTCCAACAGCCAATCAGGACGCACGACACAATGGTCTACAGTCCAACAGCCAATCAGGACGCACGACACAATGGTCTACAGTCCAACAGCCAATCAGGACGCAGGACACAACGGTCTACAGTCCAACAGCCAATCAGGACGCAGAACATAATGCACGTTCAAACGAGTGAAATTGCACTAAAAAAATGTACAAAACAGCGAGACCGCGAAAGGTGAACCGCGATGTAGTGACGGACGACTGTATTTATAAATGAACAAAGCTAAAGTGAGCATGTGCGCGCTTCCGGCTCCTTTGACTCTGGCTCCAATTCACTTTCTATTGAAAAACCGTGTCCTCTCTCTGTACCTGCTGCTGTCAGACTCGTCATTCTGGTCTTAAATGTTCGTATTAACCCTCTACATGATCCTGGGGTTTTTATTTCACTATTGTGTCTATAAATCAAGATATGAACATTAAAAACAGACAAATCAGGTCCTTCTTTCCCCGAGGTCACTCCCGCTACCGTTAGCAACACATTTGATTGACAGTGTTGCTAAGCGCCCGCTCCCTGCTAAACCAGTGTTGTGGGTGAGAAGAGGCGTTACCTTCAACATCCTCGCTCCTGATTGGCTCTCTGGTTGCTATGATACTCACTCAACATGCAACTCGTGTCCAAATTAGCCGCTTTAACCGCTCTCGCCTCGATGAGCTTCGTTTGGCTGTGGTGACGTCCACTCAGTCCACGTCTTTACACAGTCTGTGGTTGATTCTTCTTTAAAACGGCTCTTCGGTCCCTGTAGAACGCGTTTGCCGTCAAGATCGACATCCCGAAAGACGGCGGCGGCGCCCACGGCAACTTCCGGAATAAGGTTAATAATAACGAGACAAAAATTGCTCAGTTTAAAAAGCCTCAGAGGAGCAGGGTTGACAAAAATACATCTAACTGTTCTTTCCATTCTTCATGACAGACAAAAGAAGCGTTTATTTACCTAATCGGATAAATTAAAGATGACCTCCTCGGCGAAACGAGGTGACGCCGTGTAATCACCGCTTAAAACTCAAATCTGTGCAATTTAAACAGACGCTGATGTGAGAGAAACAGACGGAGCTTCAGCTTTTTATGGAAACGAGCCTGAACGTAAAATAAAACACACGGGAGTAAAATAAAACACACGGGAGTAAAATAAAACACACGGGAGTAAAATAAAACACACGGGAGTAAAATAAAACACACGGGAGTAAAATAAAACACACGGGAGTAAAATAAAACACACGGGAGTAAAATAAAACACACGGGAGTAAAATAAAACACACGGGAGTAAAATAAAACACACGGGAGGTAGAACGTCGTTTGTGTCGTGTGTTTCACTGTGACTCTTTTCTGACGAGGAGCTGGAGCCGTGTGAGCAGACGGTCCTAAAAGAGCAAAGAACGAGACAAGAGGACGAGTGGCGAGCTGGTCACGTGACGAGAGGACGAGCGGCGAGCTGGTCACGTGACGCGAGGAAGAGAAGACCAGCG
Organism: Periophthalmus magnuspinnatus; assembly: GCF_009829125.3. NCBI lineage: Eukaryota > Metazoa > Chordata > Actinopteri > Gobiiformes > Gobiidae > Periophthalmus > Periophthalmus magnuspinnatus. The sequence continues at coordinate 2,988,110 of NC_047126.1, read as the reverse complement.
GCGAGCTGGTCACGTGATGCGAGGACGAGTGGATGAGCGGCGAGCTGGTTCACGTGATGCGAGGACGAGCGGCGAGCTGGTCACGTGACGAGAGGACGAGCTGGTCACGTGACGTGACGCGAGGACGAGCGGAAAGCTGGTCACGTGACGCGAGGACGAGTGGATGAGCGGCGAGCTGGTCACGTGACGCAAGGACGAGCGGCGAGCTGGTCACGTGATGCGAGGACGAGCGGCGAACTGGTCACGTGACGAGAGGACGAGCGGACGAGCGGCGAACTGGTCACGTGACGCGAGGACGAGCGGCGAACTGGTCACGTGACGAGAGGACGAGCGGACGAGCGGCGAACTGGTCACGTGACGCGAGGACGAGCGGCGAAGAAAGACAGAGAGGAGAGGAGCAGAGAGAAAGGAGAGGAGGAGAGAGGGAGAGGAGAGAGGAGAGAGGGAGGAGAAAGACAGAGAGGGGAGGAGCAGACAGAAAGGAGAGAGGGAGAGTGGGAGGGAGGGAGAGAGAGGGGAGAGAAAGAAGACAGGACGAGAGAGGGGAAGAGAAGAAACCTTTAACACAGATCTCATGATTGTCTACGTCTAAAAACTGTGCAGTGGAACTGAACGGGAAAAAACTTTAGATTTATTTATTTTTCTTCCCATAAATGAGACACATTTGAAGAACATTAAAACTGCACAGATCCCACAGACGAACTTTAATAATGTGACATAAACATTTATAATCACACCTGCTCCTGTTTTAATGTTTTAAATGGACCTGTGCAGTTTTTATTTTTTTGTTTTTTTGTTTTTGTTGTTGTTCTGTATCATGAAAAAGAGACTCTGGAAACTCTCACTGGGCTAAAAACGATGAAAAAGTGTCAGAAAAAGTCAGAAACGTTGTGTGTTTCATTCGTTCTCACTGCACTTTTCAAACTAATCACCAAAAAGATGAAGATCCACCACTCAATGAATGGCTTTGACTGCCCCCTGCTGTCAACACGCGGAACTGCAACTCACAAATTGGATTATCCCTGACAGAAAAGAACAGACGGTGAAGTAAATGGAGTGCGGCGCTAAAATAACAGCCCCGGGACGACGAAAGGTAAAGACACGAGGTAAAAAGAAGGAGAGGAATCAGAGAAAGAACTGGAACAGGTGAGAAATAAAATGAACAAACGAGAGCTGAGACAAACCGAGCAGATCCGAGGGAGGAAAAGAGCTCAGATCAGGAGCCGGGACGGGACTTTCGGCTCCTTTAAGGCGTCCGAATCTTGTGATCGGTTCTTTTCAAAGAGCCGTTCAAAAGACTGGCTCTTTGACTGTTTGTTTGTGACACGAGCCAAAGTGAGAAGTCAATTTAACAACAAACTGATCACACGGAGAGAAGAGCGAGAGAAAAGCACGGATGAGTTTAAAAAGGTTCAAACTGAGAGCAGAAGTGTGTTTATGATTTTAAACCATGAGAAATGATTAAAGGGCTGATTTTACACTTCTGATCTGGTCTGATGTTTCCCTCGTTCACACGTTTAACACACAAACCCAAAAGATTTAGGCTCGAACTGAAAACACCCTGTTCCACCTTGTGATGTCATCATGTGGTGATACAGGAAGTGCTCCACTGTGTTTTTAAACTAAACCAGGACTAAACCGGGACTAAAACAAGACCTAAACAAGGACTAAACCAGGACTAAAACAAGACCTAAACAAGACCTAAACCAGGACTGAACAAGAACTAAACAAGACCTAAACCAGGACTAAACCAGGACTGAACCAGGACTAAACAAGGACTAAACAAGGACTAAACCAGGACTAAACCAGAACTAAACCTAGACTAAACCAGGACTAAAACAAGACCTAAACCAGGACTAAACCAGATCTAAACCAGAACTAAACCAGGACTAAACAAGGACTAAAACAAGACGTGAACCAGGACTAAACCAGGACTAAACAAGGACTAAACCAGGTCTAAACAAGGACTAAACAAGGACTAAACAAGGACTAAACCAGGACTAAACCAGAACTAAACCTAGACTAAACCAGGACTAAAACAAGACCTAAACCAGGACTAAACCAGATCTAAACCAGAACTAAACCAGGACTAAACAAGGACTAAAACAAGACGTGAACCAGGACTAAACCAGGACTAAACAAGGACTAAACCAGGTCTAAACAAGGACTAAACAAGGACTAAACAAGGACTAAACCAGGACTAAACCAGGACTAAACCAGGACTAAACCAGAACTAAACCTAGACTAAACCAGGACTAAAACAAGACCTAAACCAGGACTAAACCAGATCTAAACCAGAACTAAACCAGGACTAAACAAGGACTAAAACAAGACGTGAACCAGGACTAAACCAGGACTAAACAAGGACTAAACCAGGTCTAAACAAGGACTAAACAAGGACTAAACCAGGACTAAACCAGGACTAAACAAGGACTAAACCAGAACTAAACCAGGACTAAACAAGGACTAAATCAAGACTACACCAGGACTAAAACAAGACCTAAACCAGGACTAAACCAGGACTAAACCAGGACTGAAAGACCTAAACCTAGACTAAGCCAGGTCTAAATGAGGACTAAAGTGGGACTAAGCTGTTTTGATTTGTCTTTCTTTTTCTGTAAAACACTTTGAATCACTTTGTCATGAGTCATAATCTTGGACCTTTATAAAACCTGTGACTATGAAGCCAAATATATTTGTTTATGCTCAAATCTCTCGTGTCGCCTGCTCTGCTTCTGTGTCGATTCTTCAGCTGGTTCAGAGTTAATCAGTAAAAAAATGTATACAAATTAGAAAGATAAAGATTTGGTTTGTTTAAAGAAAAGAGATCCAACAATTCACAGTAAAGAATCGTTCAAAAGAGCCGAGTCACAAAATCACATCTAATCAGGAGAAAACCTTCATCACAAAGAGGAAAGAGGAACACGAACAGAGCCCCGCCCACACGAACAGAGCCCCGCCCACACGAACAGAGCCCCGCCCACACAAACAGAGCCCCGCCCACATGAACAGAGCCCCGTCCACACGCACGCCCCTCACACACACGCCCCTCACACACACGCCCCTCACACACACGCCCCTCACACACACGCCCCTCACACACACGCCCCTCACACACACGCCCCTCACACACACGCCCCTCACACACACGCCCTGAAACACACACGCCCCTCACACACACGCCCTTAAACACACACGCCCCTCACGCACACGCCCCTCACGCACACGCCCCTCACGCACACGCCCCTCACGCACACGCCCCTCACGCACTCCCCCCTCACGCACTCCCCCCTCACACACACGCCCCTCACACACACGCCCCTCACACACACGCCCCTCACACACACGCCCCTCACACACACGCCCCTCACACACTCCCCCCTCACACACTCCCCCCTCACACACTCCCCCCTCACACACACGCCCCTCACACACACGCCCTTAAACACACACGCCCCTCACTCACACGCCCCTCACACACGCCCTTAAACACACACGCCCCTCACACACACGCCCCTCACTCACACGCCCCTCACACACACGCCCCTCACACACACGCCCTTAAACACACACGCCCCTCACACACACGCCCCTCACACACTCCCCCCTCACACACACGCCCCTCACACACTCCCCCCTCACACACTCCCCCTCACACACTCCCCCCTCACACACTCCCCCCTCACACACTCCTCTCTCTCTCTCTCTCTGCTCACACTCTCTGCTCAGTGGGTGGATTTGATCATCATCTCTTTATCACAAATTCAAATATAAATCTCTCCATCTCGGCGGAGCCCACGCCCGCCGTCACGCCTCATTTACTCCCCGCTGCTTCATTCTTTCTTACAGTTTATATATTTGATCTTGTTACATCTGTTTCAGTCTGTTCAGAGCGAGCGCGCCGTCGTTTCCATAGTACTACTGATACTGATGATGTGACATAACCGCCGCCGCTTCGTCACTGTTATGCAATTAGGGCTGACATTTTGAAGTGTGATTTCAAATGAGAACGTATGGGGTAAAAGGTCAGATGTAACAAATGCACTGATTGCTTTTTAAATCAGACCTATTATGTAAAATCGACTTTTCACAGTTTTTATTTTGAGTGATTTGTGCATGTTTAAGCAAACTTTAATCACTTTTTTGCAAGAAATCTGCTCCTAGTGTGATGTAATGACCTTTACGGTGATGTCAGCTCCCATTAGGCGCCGCAGTTTCTTTTATTAAGTTGTTTTAGATGAATATTTTGATTTAAAATGTCCAAATAAAAACTTAATGATCCACAGGTGTCAGAGATTAGAACTACAGAGTCTGATTTAAATGTTGGAGCTGTCCAGAGGTTAACACTTGTGACGACAACTTTTAAATCAGAGTTAAAATCACAACAAAAATCAAAACATAAATAATCAGCATAAAATGAACATTAAAAGAGAAGACGCAGAATAAAACCCTTTCAGATAAACAGAAACGTTTGAGCCTGGATTTAAACTTTGTCAAAGTAGTCCTGGTTTAGTCCTGGTTTAGTCCTGGTTTAGTCCTGGTTTAGTCCTGGTTTAGTCCTGGTTTAGTCCTGGTTTAGTCCTGGTTTAGTCTTGGTTTAGTCTTGGTTTAGTCTTGGTTTAGTCTTGGTTTAGTCTTGGTTTAGTCCTGGTTTAGTCCTGGTTTAGCCCTGGTTTAGTCCTGGTTTAGTCCTGGTTTAGTCCTGGTTTAGTCCATAAGTGACACAATACACACATGGTCACATTTTTATAAAGTGCTTTACACATTCACACTCATGTTCACAGACACTGGGGATGAGGTGGGTTAAGTGTCTTGCCCAAAAACACAACGACCGGGTTCATCTGTGGGAGCTGGAATCGCACCGTCAACGTGTGGATCAATAGATCTGACCGCTCGACCAATGACGTTTATGTCGAGAGCGGGATTCAAACCTGATCAAAGGACAAACGCTCGACCAAACGAGCCACTGTCGCCAAAACGTTTTAAGATTTAAGAGTTCTGTGATCAACCCGAGCGTTCATGATCCTGTTTATGTGCTCGATTTTCAAATAAAAACCGTTGGCTAACACTAGCTAGCTTTCACTTTAACGCTATTTGAGAGAGACGTTTTGTTTAACAGCACAAATAAACTCAAATAAAATGTTGTAATTGCAGCAAAGTCAGTTCTTTCTGCTCAGATTGTGTTGAAATGAGGCTCAGATTAACGTCTAACAGAGCTACAGACAGAGCAGTGCCTCAGGTTAGAATGTTGACGACATGAGGTGCAAAGTGTAAATATGTCCATAGATCTGCGATTCTACGATACAACCACAACACTATACACACAAACGCACAAATAAGTGAATCCCAACATGTTTAAATCTGCACTGGTCTTATCTAGTGACTGTAGGTTCTGCATTTGACCCAGATTATTCTATGTCCAGATCTACGTTTGGGTCAGGGCTTCCTAGATAAACAGGAAGTCGATTGTCGCTTGTTTTAGCTCGACTAGCCACGATAGCGGAAAAAACTCGCAGCATTTTCCCCGGAATCAAACTCTTGTTGTGTAAAGACGTGGATTAAGTGAGTGTGACGTCGGTTTTCTCATGTAAAGTGAATTGGAGCCAGAGTCGATGGAGCCGGAAACGCAGCCCGTGATCACTTCCCATTTGGAACGTCGCGGCGGCTAGCAGGTTAGCCACGCCCATTTATATAAACAGTCTATGGACACTCCACGATCTCCTCGATAAACCGTTCTCCAAACACGCCGTAGCCTCTGGATGTAAATGAAGATGAAAGATGTTTGGCTCCACGGTGAGTCTTTTTCCAGCTCAGACAAAACTGTGTCTAATCGTCACTTCTGTTCTGAAATTCAATTAAATCATTAAGTCATTAGCTGCGCAATTATGGGTAATTAATATGATTCATATACCAAGAAAATTATGTTCAAAGCGTCTCAACCCACACACAAAACGAGCTCACATCTCTACTGCCGCTTTGAAACAGCCATATGCAATAGATTTATATAAAAGGACATAAAGGGCAGGAGCGTCGGGCTGAGGGGGGTAAAGAGTAACTGTTTACACGGGGCCCGGGGCAGAGAGGGGCCCGGGGCGGAGAGGGGCCCCTCACACAGTCTGTAACATAGACTGTATAAAGAAGTGGACTGTGAGTGTGGGACGTCGAGCGTTTTTACAGCGGAGAATTCGGAGCCAGGCTTTATATTTGGAATTCTGACAGTGAGTATCATAGCAACCAAAGAGCCAATCAGTAGCGACGATGTAGAAGGTGACTGTAATGAGGACTGTAATATGCAGCAGCTTGAACCCTGGCCAGCGATCACTGCAGGGTGTCGGGTCAGGACAGCGATTAGGTAAGTTCAGGTGAGGCTGAAGAGGCAGGTACAGGTAGAACGTTCCTTTAATGTCCTGACCTGGGGTGTGGGCGTATATGTGTGTGAGAAACATGTGTGTGTGTGTGTGTGGGTGTGTGTGTGTGTGTGTGTGTGCAAGAGAAGGAATAAACAAATACAAAGTCTAGTCACGAGGCCAGAGTATATAAACACGAGGCCAGCGTATATAAATCTGAAAGTTATACTCAAAACTCTGAACTACACACGGTCAATTACAAGTATAAGTTCTGAACACAATATCACAAAATACACAGAATACTTACATCTAATGGACACACACTATAATTCAGACATTAAGTCAGTCCGAGACAGAGCCGATGGACGTAACGTTGTACAAGCCTGTAAAACAATCATCTGCGTGTCCGCGGCGCACTGGTGTACACTCACGCTCCCTCTAGTGGGGCAACAAGGGATAACAAATAAAATAACAACAATTAAGAAGAACTAAACTAAACCAGTAATATGACAGAACTAAATGGGCTTCATGGATAGTCTTTTATACAGTAACACTCTTCCCGCCGGCGTTCAGCGGGGGTCAGACCTGTTGCTAACGCTCAGAAGGCAGATGATTCGTCTCTTATTATGTTATTAATCGTGAGTTACAGACACAATAGAGTATCTCGAGGTCTTGTTCTGGAGTGAGGGACAGATGGAGCGTGAGTTGACAGTTGGAGCAGCGTCTGCAGTGATGCGGTCGCTGTATCGGTCCGTTGTGGTAAAGAAGGAGCTGAGTCCAAAGGCAAAGCTCTCGATTTACCGGTCAATCTACGTTCCTGCCCTCCTGAGTGTTGGGTAATGACTGAAAGGACAAGATCACGGATACAAGCGGCTGAAATGAGTTTTCTCCGGGGGGCGGCTGGGCGCTCCCTTAGCGATAGAGTGAGGAGCTCGGAGTAGAACCACTGCCCGTCGAGAGGAGCAGCTGAGGTGGCTTGAGCGTCTGTTCCGGATGCCTCCTGGACGCCTTCCTGGATAGGTTTTCTCGGGCACGTCCTACCGGGAGGAAGCCCCGAGGAAGACGCAAAACAGGCTGGAGGGCATGTCTGGGGTGAGGGAAGTCTGGGAGTCGCTGCTTAGACTGCTGCCCCCGCGACCCGGCCCCGGATGAGAGGAAGAAAATGGACGGATCATGTAGAGCGGGTTAATACGAACATTTAAGACCAAAAAGACGAGTCTGAGAGCAGCAGGTGCAGAGAGAGACACAGTTTTCTAATGTAAAGAGAATTGGAGCCCGTGGAATCGAAGCTCAAGCTCACACTTTCTATTTAGAACGTGACGCTAGCAGGTTAGCTACGTCCATTTATACATACAGTCTACGGTCTGTAATCAGCGTTTTTCGTTAGCGCACATGTAGCGTGACGGTTTGAACCCAGAGCCCAGACTTTGGTGCCGTCGTCCTGATGAAACGCCGACGCTCTGTCTGTGCAGGAGGCGGCGAACAAGTTACAAAATCTCTCTAGAGCCGGAGTGAGAGTTCGCAGACAGACAGACAGACAGACAGACAGGTGCTGCTCGCTGCCTCGTCGACATAATGAGGGCAAAACTCCTATTGTGTCTGCTCCGTTTGACTGTGTGCCTGCGAAAACGGGAAAGAACTTTTTAATTAGACGCATAGAACTGTACAGAGTGAACGTAACAAAGTAAAAGCAGTAAAGTACGATTTATAAGTGCTAATTTTAATACGGATACTTTATTTTACTACATTTGAGAGCAGTATTTGTACTTTCAACGCCACTACGTTTTGGAAAAGGATTTTTTTGTATTAGTTAGTTAATTTTCTTCAGTTCTTTAGCGTAAATATCAATCGTGTTACAATGATTTATTCTACAGACTGAAGGGGTTTAATTCTTTAGGTTTTAGGTTTAACACTTATTTAGCCAAACCTCCTTAACACATATAACACAAGAAAGAAAATCTATTTACAGACAAAAATAAAACTTGTGTGGGAAAAATGTGGGAAAGACGATCTATTTATACGCACAGATCCACGAGCGTTATGTCTGAGCTGCTGAAAAGACAAAGGGTTTATTTTTATCAAGTTCATAATTTAAGCAAAACTAAAATATACAAATAAAAACAGGTAGGAAAAAAAAAGATTTACTTTGACTTTTTATTGTCTGCGTAATCCCTCAGTCGTCCAGGTCTGATCTAAAGTAAAAGAAGAAGTTTAAATGTGTAACTGGACAAAACGTTTTTCTTCAGTTCTGGTCAGATTTCTGCTGGACGCTGCCTTATATCTGTCTGAAGGGGGCGCTAACGACACTGGATCTACTTTACTTTTTACTTTTAGTGCATTTTTAAACAGGTACTTTCCTACTTTTACTTTTTACTTTCCACTCCTTTTCGATCTTAAATACGAAAAATCTGTGAAATGTGCATTAAGTTGACTGGAAACGTGTTTATTGATCTACTTCAGTTGATGAAATTAACTTAAGTACTGTATTTTCTGGACTATACGTCGCACTTTTTTTCATAGTTTGTCCAGGGGTGAGACTAACATTTTCTCCGAGGGCCACATCAGCAAAATGGTCACTCTCAAAGGGCCGCACGTAAAATAAACGCAACTACTTTTTTAAACTCGTTCATTAACCGTCTCTGTATTTATTTCGTATTTGAGTTACAAATATCGCATTTACATTTACATAGATATAAAAATATGGCTGTATAACTGTATCTCCTGATGAACTGACATTTTAAGACAGTCAAACCTTTTCATTTATCCTGTTGTGGGCCACATAAAAGGACGTGGGGGGGCCGCATTTAGCCCGGGGGCCTTGAGTTTGACGCATGTGGTTTAGGATATAAATTATAGTTTTTTCAGTGTATGAATTTAAACAAATCCACAAAACCATTTACTCATTACAGATGTTTCCGTGGGTCAAAAATCCAAGAATCCCTCCTGTGAAAAGGGACGACGCTCCACAGATCTGAACTGTAATGTGTCTGTCTTGTTAGGTAGGTTTGTTTTGTACTTTTAAATCACAAAACGGCGCACTTCTTCCACCTCTGAGAGTAAACGGTAAACAGATCTGTGTCCTCGCGCTGATGAAATCCAGATAAAGTGGATAAATGTCTGCGTGACGTGAAAATGAGACGATCTGATGGAGTTTAAACGCTTAAAAGTGCGAGCGGTTTAAGACGTCATTAAATGTATATTAGCGTAAAACTCCCAGACGCCGGAGACGCGAGCGGAGATATTACATCCATTGAAACATTAACAATGCGATCTGCTGATTAGAAGGACAGAGACGCAGGGACTAAGACGAGAAGACGAGACTCGTTTCTGCGAAGAGGAAATGGAATAAAGTGAATTCAAGAGCGAAAAGAGCGAGAGAATTAAAGTGTGTGAGATATAATGAGCTGCACGTGTTTGGAGCGAGAGAAAACCGTCGCTAAATAAGTGTCTCCTACGTCGACTGTGATAAAATAACGGATGTAAACGGCCTGTATTACACTCTGTTCCACCTTGTGATGTCATCATGTGGTGATACAGGAAGTGCTCCACTGTGTTTTTAAACTCCACCTTCACTTGAATCATTTGTAGTAGTAAATTGCTGTACTTAAGTAGAATTTTCAGGTATCTGTACGTTACTTAAGTACGTTTAACAGTGTGTACTTTTTACTTGTACTTCACTACATTTGAGGGCAGTATCTGTACTTTCTACTCCACTCCACTACTAAAGTAAAAAGTACTTTTCATATGATTTGAGGGGTTATTTTTACCGTTTTCGTGGAAACATCCTGACTAAAGTTTAAGAGTTGAAGCTTCGGCTTTGAGCAAAACAAACATAAACACACAAAATTCATGAGAAAAGTGAAATAGATTTGTATTTTTACCAAAATATGTGTCATTTTTAATCAAAATCACTACATTTAAACTTAATAAATGAACAACACCTGTGTAAAATACTGGATACATGTGTTTATTAATCTGCTCAAAATAAATAAATACATGAAATAAACTTAAGTAGATTTTTTCATGTGGTACTTTTACTTTTGCTTAAGTATTTTTAATGTATTGCTCAACTTGTCGTCATGGAGATGTCATTGTTTTGCCTGGAATGTTCCACATGTGACATTAAACAAATCCATCCGGAATTTACTCATTACAGGAGGAGAGGAAAGAGGGGGAGGAGAGAGGAGAGAGGGGGAGGAGAGAGGAGAGAGGGGGAGGAAATAGGGGGAGGAGAGAGGGGAGGAGAGAGGAGAGAGGGGGAGGAGAGAGGGGGAGGAGAGAGGGGGAGGAGAGAGGGGGAGGAGAGAGGAGAGAGGGGGAGGAAATAGGGGGAGGAGAGAGGAGAGAGGGGGAGGAAATAGGGGGAGGAGAGAGGAGAGAGGGGGAGGAAATAGGGGGAGGAGAGAGGGGGAGGAGAGAGGGGGAGGAGAGAGGAGAGAGGAGAAGGAGAGAGGAGAAGGAGAGAGGGGGAGGAGACAGCCCCCTCTGTCCCTTCTGTTGACTCACCTCTGGATAAGTCCTTTTTCTGCACATTTTGGTGATATATGACGGCGATTATCTTTTTTGGCGATGATCAAAATTATATAAAACGTCGCACGAATGATTATCGACGACCGTTATTGTTTATTGCTCGCTCCGTCGGTTTGGTCCAGGCCTGGGAGGAGGAGGAGGAGGAGGAGGAGGAGGATCTGACGCTGCTGTTCATTATCCAGGTAGTGATGCTACAGTAAAGCTGGAGGCAGTACATCCTGTCAACAGTCAAGCTAACCGTTTCCTGATGTTCACGCACTTGGCAACGCTACAAAGAACCGGGAGCACATGATTAGCAAAACAGGCCGTCCAAAACTGAGGCACGGAGGATAATTATGAGGAGACAGATGTCCACAATCAAGACAGGACCAGTGCAAAGACGAAAGACGTACTGGTCCACCGCAGAAGCATCAGTGCGACGCAAACGAGGAGGTAAAGGTTCTAAAAGACACAAAATCGACTCTTTTTAGCTTTAAGTCACGTTATAATGCTGCTAAATCCTCAAAAACAGACCTGGAGTTGTGTTTTGTTTCATTCACACACGTTTAACACACAAACCACACACAAAAAACGCTCTGTTCCACCTTGTGATGTCATCATGTGGTGATACAGGAAGTGTTTTTAAACTCCGCACACCTTCATTTCTACAATAATTTGGGTGATTTCGGTCATAAAATTGCCAATCTCTACTGAAATAAAAGGTAAAATGTAGCTGTTAACTTGAAAATTACCACTTCGTGACATCACAAGGTGGAACGTTTTGAGCTTTGGAGACGTAGACAGAATAATAAATAATAATAATAAATAAATAAAATAATACAAAGTGTGACTCAAACATGTGTGAATGAAACAAAACACAACTCCAGGTCTGTTTTTGAGAAGATAACAGCATTAGAACATCAGCTCACAGTTTCATGTAAAGTGAGACCTTTAAGTGTCTTGCCCAAGGACACAACAACAGCATCATCTGTGAGAGCCGGAATCGCACCGCCAACCATGTCAAGAGCGAGATTCGAACTGCCAACCTTCAGGTCAGTGGACAAATGCTCTAACAACTGAGCCACTGTCGCTACTTTTTAAACCACACGTGTCAAACTCAAGGCCCACGGGCTAAATGTGGCCCGCCATGTCATTTTATGTGGCCCACAACAAGGTAAATTAAAAGTTATACAGCCATATTTTTTTTACAATAATGGAAATACATGTGCAATATTTGTAAACTGAATAAGTAATAAATACAGAAAGTTTATGAACAAGCTAAAAAAGTAGTTACGTTTATTTTACATTACATCTGTACCGTTGAGAGCCGCCATTTTTCTGATGTGGCTCTCGGTGAAAATGTGTTTGACACTAAACCAGAGGTGCCCAAACTTTTTTATTATATTTTTTTATCGAGAACCACATGAAACACATCCATTTTAGGTCTGTATCACAATTAAATCTGATGTTTTTGGATATAGAGGTAGAAAAAGTTTAATTTAAAGGTTCAACAGGAGGCGCGAGGACCCATAAAAACTAGTCCGCGGGCCGTTTTTGGTCCCGGGGCCGTAGTTTGCGCACCCCCTGCTCTAAACGATCACCGCATTTTCTCGCTCTTGAAACTGTGGACGAGTCGTTTCTAGAAAGCGTCGATGTCACTGCGCCGCACGGGGGGGACGCGAGGTCGGCCGTAAACGCCGCATTAATAACAGAGACGAGGTCCGTAATCTGAAAACGCCTCATAAATCTGCACATTACAATACACGGTTTTAACGAGCTCTTTTATAGCGCTATAGAACATAACGTTGCGGCGCCATAAAACGTCGCTCTCCGTCGTTTGTGTGAAAGTACTGGTACTTCTGGGCTTTGGCGCTCTCTCCGAATCTGAAAATAGTCATTGTAAGTCCTTTGTAAGTCGGCTTTGGAGCGGCTCTTCGCGGCGTGCCCGTTTGGCCCAGATCAAGCTCGCTCTCCTCCCACCGGCGTCTCCAGCGAGTCGCAAATCTGTTGTATCAAAATGACTTCATAAAGACGCCGCTTTGAAGCCGGGGGACCGCGATGGGGCCCCAGACCGATTTCCAGCGCGGCTCAGCAGAAGCAGAAACGAGAAAGAGACACAAAAGAGACATCAGGACGAAGAATCTAACAGCTTTTGAGCGTGTGCGTTGTTTTGCAAAATGGAAAATCCGGATGGTGCGTTTTATAGCGAGACGACGATTAGATGCAGTTTCGGGAAAAAAAAAAAGAAAAAAAGAAGTGAAATTCGCTGAACAATCAAGAGGCCGCGGAGTGAAACCGACCGGGGAGATAATCGATGAGGAGTGACGACGCGGAGAGATAGAAAGACGCTGATACGGGGGACGCGCTGAAGGAAGCGGCGGCGTTTATTCCTGATGTAGAAGTTGTAACGATAAGGAAAAAAAAAAAAAAACATTACAGAGGAGGAGAACCGACGCAGAAACGGACGGACGGAAAAAGAAAACAAATGGCTAATGAGATGCTAATGTAACAACAAAGAAGCCAGTGCCCTCCGGGGGGAGCTACGCCACGGCGAGCGGCTTCACGGCGCACAAACGACAACGCAACCGGCCTTTGTTTAACTGCAGAGCGAAGTCGCGGAGGTAGAAGCGATGCCGGGGAAATCAAAGCGAAAGAAAAACAAGAGGCGCTAATTATAGTCGTAAAATATAAGGTTACACCAAAGAGACGTGTCGGGGGAAAAAAGCTACAGATCTTTTTTATCTTTGTTTAAACGGGGGACGGTGTTTTTCTGAGCGCAGGAAACACGTGACGGTTTAAAACAGACGAGTGCGTTTCTCTCACTTTAGTAAAGACGAGTTTAAATGAGCTTCAAAGAGAAAGAATCAAAGGGTTTTTCCTCCGTTTTCAGGTTCAGTTCAAGTGTGGACAGTTTTTACACAGAGACAATCAGGAGATCTCGGATTAAAGGTTTTTCTTCTCTTCTCCCTCCTTTCTCTCCTCTCTCTCTTCCTTCCCCTTCTCTCTGTTTCCTCCTCTCTCTTCTAGTCCATCTCTTCTCCTCTCTCTCTCTCCGCTCTCTTCTCTTCCTCTCTCTTCCTCCCTCCCTCTCTCTGTTTCCTCCTCCTCTCCCTCTCCTTTCCTCTCCCTCTCTCCTCCCTCTCTCCTTCTCTCTACTGTCCAGTTTTTAGTCGTACACAATCATGAGATGTTGTGTATTAAAAGTTCTTCTCCACCTCTTCTCTTCCCCCTCTCTCTCCTCCTCCTTTCTCTCTCCTCCTCTCCTGTCTCTTTCTCCTCCTCCTCTCTTCTCCCTCCCCCTCCTCCTTCTCTCCTCCTCCCCTCTTTCTCTCTCTCCTGTCTCCTCCTCCCTCTCACTCGCCCTCTCCCTCCTCCTCTCCCTCCCTCCTCCTCCTCTTTCTCTCTCCTCTTCTCCTCTCCTCTCTCTCTCCTTCCCCTCTCTGTTTCCTTTTCTCTCTTCCTCTTTCTTCCTCTCCTCTCTCTTTCTCCTCCTCCTCTCTTCTCCTTCCCTCTCTCTTCCTCCTTCTCTCCTCCTTCCCTCTCTCTCTCTCCTGTCTCCGTTTCCTCCTCCCTTCCTCTCGCTCCCCCTCTCCTCTCCTTCTTTCCTCTTTGTCACTCCTCCTCTCCCTCCCTCCTCCCCTCCTCTTTCTCTTTCTCTCCTGTCTGTTTCCTCCTCCCTCCCTCTCACTCCCCTTCTCCTCTCCCTCTCCCTCTCTCCTCCTTCTCTCCTCCCTATTTTTAAATTTTTAGACATAGACAATCATGAGAGCTTGTATTAAATGTTCTCCTCTTTCTCTCTCCTCCTCCTCTCCTTTCTGTCTCCTCCTCTTCTCCCTCTCTCCTCCTCCCTTCCTCTCACTCCCTCCCTCCCTCCTCCTCTCCTTTTTCACTCTCTCCACTCTCTGTCTCCTCCTCCCTCCCTCTCTTCTCCCTCTCTCTCCTCTTTCTCTCTGCTCCTCTCCTCTCTCTGTCTCCTCCTCTTCTTTCTTTCTCCCTCTCTCCCTCCATCACTCCCTCACCCCCTCCTACTCTCTCCTTCTCTCTCTCTTTCCTCCTTTCATCTCTCTTCCTCTCCCTCTCTCCTATTTCTCTGTGCTCCTCTCCTACTCTCTCCCTCTTTCCTCCTCTCATCTCTCTTCCTCTCTCCTTTTCCCTCCTTCCCTCTCCTCTCCCTCTCTCCTCTCTTTCTTAGTTTTTAGATCTTGAGTATTAAAAGTTCTTCTCCACCTCTTCTCTTCCCCTCTCTCCTCTCTCCTCCTCTCTCCTCCTCTCTTCTCCTCTCTCTTTCCTCCTCACTATTGCTCAGTTTTTAACCATAGACCATCATGCACTCTTGTATTAAAAGTTCCTGTATCAAAGTTAAACAGGTGAGATACTGAGTCGTCGATCATCATATTCTCTCTTTTAAACACATTCTCTCATTTATTTCACGGCGTTGTTCTTTTCCGACAGTTCACGTCGGACATAATCCATCAGAAAAAGAAACGTCGCTTGAAGTTTGTCTTTAAAGCAGAAACGGGAGCGGAGGAAGAGGAGGAGGAGGAAGAGGAGGAGGAGGAAGAGGAGGAGTCCTGATGAAGGAGAGAATCTTTTTAAGAGCAGCAGTGAAGCAGAGGATGTAATTACTCCAGAGGGTCCAGAGTGATGAGGGAGGAACAGACTGGGAGAGGAGAGAGGGGGAGGAGAGAGGGGAGGGGGGGGGGGAGGGGGGAGAGGGGGGAGAGAGGGAGAGGGGGAGGAGAGAGGAGAGAGGGGGGGAGAGGGGGAGGAGAGGGGGGAGGAGAGGGGGGGAGAGGGGGGGGAGGAGGAGGGGGAGAGGGGGAGGAGAGAGGGGAGAGGGGGAGGAGAGAGGGGGCGGAGAGAGGGAGGAGAGAGGGGGAGGAGAAAGGGAGGAGAGAGGGGGGAGAGAGGGAGGAGAGAGGGGGAGGAGAGAGGGAGGAGAGGGGGAAGAGAGAGGGAGGAGAGAGGGAGGAGAGAGGGGGAGGAGAGAGGGAGGAGAGAGGGGGAGGAGAAAGGGAGGAGAGAGGGGGGAGAGAGGGGGAGGAGAGAGGGAGGAGAGGGGGAGGAGATAGGGGGGAGAGAGGGAGGAGAGAGGGGGAGGAGAGAGGGAGGAGAGGGGGAAGAGAGAGGGAGGAGAGAGGGGGAGGAGAGAGGGAGGAGAGGGAGGGGAGAGGGAGGAGAGAGGGAGGAGAGAGGGAGGAGAGCGCTGATGGAGTTAATACTGCGACGCTTTAGACCCGTAAATGTAAAACCGCTAAAACTGTCATAACGGTCGTCATGGCGATGCTGAACGAGGAGAAAAAGAAACAGCGAACGAGAAACGAGCAATGAGAAACGAGAAAGAGCGAATGCAAAAGGAGCTGGGAAAAGAGAGAGATACAGAAACAGAATAAAAATAAAAATAATCACTACATCGACTTATCGTTCTGTAGATGAAACTTGGGGCTATATTTCTGGGTCAGTATTTACAGAGTGGAATTTTTCTGGGACATTTCTGCTCTTTTTTTTCATAATGACATTTAAGATGTAAAAAGGTTAAATTAATAACTCGTCTGACTCGTTACAAAAGCAAACTAAAGACTAAAGTGTTTCATTCTGTTTATTTATCGCAGCTTATGTTTTTTTTAACAATATTGTAGATTTAGAATAGTTTTTGTGGTTTCAATATTATCGTTTATCGTCTGTTTATTGCGTCGTGTCCATGAAGTGTCTGTAATTTAAAAATGTAATAAGAACAAAATCAGATGATGAGACGAGTCGAGCTCAGGGGTTAAAAGTTTAATCACATTGTGTTTTTGTGTTTCAGGCGTCATGTTGATTAAAGACTAAAACCAGGACTAAACCAGGACTAACCCAGGACTAAAACATGGACTAAACCAGGACTAAACCAGGACTAAACCAGGACTAAACCAGGACTAAACCAGGACTAAACCAGGACTGAACCAGGATTAAACCAGGACTAAACCAGGACTAAACCAGGACTAAACCAGGACTAAACCAGGACTAAACCAGGACTAAACCAGGACTAAACCAGGACTAAACCAGGACTGAACCAGGATTAAACCAGGACTAAACCAGGACTGAACCAGGACTAAACCAGGACTGAACCAGGACTAAACCAGGACTAAACATGGACTAAACCAGGACTAAACCAGGACTAAACCAGGACTGAACCAGGATTAAACCAGGACTAAACCAGGACTAAACCAGGACTAAACCAGGACTAAACCAGGACTAAACCAGGACTAAACCAGGACTGAACCAGGATTAAACCAGGACTAAACCAGGACTGAACCAGGACTAAACCAGGACTGAACCAGGACTAAACCAGGACTAAACATGGACTAAACCAGGACTAAACCAGGACTAAACCAGGACTGAACCAGGATTAAACCAGGACTAAACCAGGACTAAACCAGGACTAAACCAGGACTAAACCAGGACTAAACCAGGACTAAACCAGGACTGAACCAGGATTAAACCAGGACTAAACCAGGACTGAACCAGGATTAAACCAGGACTAAACCAGGACTAAACCAGGACTAAACCAGGACTAAACCAGGACTAAACCAGGACTGAACCAGGATTAAACCAGGACTAAACCAGGACTAAACCAGGACTAAACCAGGACTAAACCAGGACTGAACCAGGATTAAACCAGGACTAAACCAGGACTAAAACCAGGACTAAACCAGGACTAAACCAGGACTAAACCAGGACTGAACCAGGATTAAACCAGGACTAAACCAGGACTAAACCAGGACTAAACCAGGACTAAACCAGGACTAAACCAGGACTAAACCAGGACTGAACCAGGATTAAACCAGGACTAAACCAGGACTAAACCAGGACTAAACCAGGACTAAACCAGGACTAAAACATGGACTAAACCAGGACTAAACCAGGACTAAACCAGGACTAAACCAGGATTAAACCAGGACTAAACCAGGACTAAACCAGGACTAAACCAGGACTAAACCAGGACTAAACCAGGACTAAACCAGGACTGAACCAGGACTAAACCAGGACTAAACCAGGACTAAACCAGGTCTAAACCAGGTCTAAACTTCTCTTTTACCGTTACTTTCATGATGATTACTGACGTTTTATTTGTTGTTATTTTAACGTCTTTCTCGTCTGTCAAACTCTTTGAATCACTTTGTCCTGTTCAAACAAACTCACTTTTCCTCTTTCACTTCGCTCTCATTCCATTTTTCTATTGCAAAACCTGAACTTTTGACTTCTCGTGTTGAAATTCCCTCACAGATTTTAACACAACAAAATTCACCCGTCTTAATATTTCACTTAAGTGCGCCGCGGGCAAACTCACCGTCGTTCTATTTTAGATCGAATATAAAAAAAGACGAGTTCTGGTGCGCGTTCAGCCGGAGCTAAAGCGGCGCTGCGGGCTGGGGGAGAGTCTGCGGCTGCGTGGTCTAATTGGGTTTCCTTCGTTAATTAGGCCAATTAATTTAAAAATACAGCTGAGGCCCAAAGTAATCCACCAGGTCATTTAGGGATTACAAGGAAGAGCAAAGGAGCGAAAGAAACGAGAAGCTCAGAAGAGAAGGAGACGCTCACACAAAAAAGGGCTGGTTATTGTGGCTCCTCCTCAGATCAATGTTATCAGCTCATAAAGTCTTTGGGTAATTAGCCCATGAATCACTTCTTTAGGGAGTCGCCGAGTCGAAAACGGAGGAGAGATCATTTACACGGCTCCAAACGACAGGAGCAAGGGATGTGGAGGGAGGGGCAGGAGAGGTGGAGGAGGTAGAGGAGACAGAGGAGAGAGACGGGAGAGATAGAGGAGACAGAGGAGAGATCATTTACACGGCTCCAAACGACAGGAGCGAGGGATGTGGAAGGAGGGGCAGGAGAGGTGGAGGAGGTAGAGGAGACAGAGGAGAGGCAGAGGAGAGAGAGAGAGGAGAGGCAGAGGAGAGAGACGGGAGAGATAGAGGAGACAGAGGAGACATCATTTACACGGCTCCAAACGACTCCCAGAGCAGGAGATCTGCAGTGAGAAGAATGAGGAGGTGCACACGGGAGCGAGGGATGTGGAAGGAGGGGCGGAGGGGAGGGGGAGATAGAGGAGACAGAGGAGAGACAGAGGAGAGAGACAGGAGAGAGAGAAAGGAGAGACGGAGGAGAGACAGAGGAGAGAGAGAGAGGAGAAACGGAGGAGAGGCAGAGGAGAGAGAGAGGAGAGATGGAGGAGAGACAGAGGAGAGGCAGAGGAGAGAGATGGGAGAGATAGAGAAGACAGCAGAGGAGACAGAGAGAGGAGAGATGGAGTAGAGACAGAGGAGAGACAGAGGAGAGAGAGAGAGAGGAGAGGCAGAGGAGACAGACGGGAGAGATAGAGGAGAAAAAGGAGAGACAGAGGAGAGACGGAGAAGAGGCAGAGGAGAGACAGAGGAGAAACAGAGGAGAGACAAAGGAGAGAGAGAGAGGAGACAGAGGAGAGAGAGAGAGGAGAGACGGAGGAGAGACAGAGGAGAGAGAGGAGAGACGGAGGAGAGACAGAGGAGAGGCAGAGGAGAGAGATGGGAGAGATAGAGAAGACAGCAGAGGAGACAGAGAGAGGAGAGATGGAGTAGAGACAGAGGAGAGACAGAGGAGAGAGAGAGAGAGGAGAGGCAGAGGAGAGACAGAGGAGAGAGAGAGAGGAAAGACAGAGGAGAGACAGAGGAGAGAGAGAGAGGAAAGACAGAGGAGAGACAGAGGAGAGACAGAGGAGAAACAGAGGAGAGAGAGAGAGGAAAGACAGAGGAGAGACAGAGGAGAGACAGAGGAGAGACAGAGGAGAGACAGAGGAGAGAGAGAGAGAGGAGAGGCAGAGGAGACAGACGGGAGAGATAGAGGAGAAAAAGGAGAGACAGAGGAGAGACGGAGAAGAGGCAGAGGAGAGACAGAGGAGAAACAGAGGAGAGACAAAGGAGAGAGAGAGAGGAGACAGAGGAGAGAGAGAGAGGAGAGACGGAGGAGAGACAGAGGAGAGAGAGGAGAGACGGAGGAGAGACAGAGGAGAGGCAGAGGAGAGAGATGGGAGAGATAGAGAAGACAGCAGAGGAGACAGAGAGAGGAGAGATGGAGTAGAGACAGAGGAGAGACAGAGGAGAGAGAGAGAGAGGAGAGGCAGAGGAGAGACAGAGGAGAGAGAGAGAGGAAAGACAGAGGAGAGACAGAGGAGAGAGAGAGAGGAAAGACAGAGGAGAGACAGAGGAGAGACAGAGGAGAAACAGAGGAGAGAGAGAGAGGAAAGACAGAGGAGAGACAGAGGAGAGACAGAGGAGAGACAGAGGAGAGACAGAGGAGAGACAGAGGAGAGACAGAGGAGAGACAGAGGAGAGACGGAGAGAGAGAGGAGAGACAGAGGAGAGACAGAGGAGAGAGAGAGAGGAAAGACAGAGGAGAGACAGAGGAGAGACAGAGGAGAGATAGAGGAGAGACGGAGAGAGAGAGGAGAGACAGAGGAGAGACAGAGGAGAGACAGAGGAGAAACAGAGGAGAGACGGAGAGAGAGAGGAGAGACAGAGGAGAGACAGAGGAGAGCTGGAAGGACAGACACTACATTTGAAGCTTTATTGGATCTAAAAAAAAATAGGTTTTACTCTTTAAGTCCATTTTTAAATACAAATACTTTAATACTTTTACTGAAGTAGATTTTTCATGTGATACTTTTACTTTTACTCTGGTATCTGTACATCAGACTAAACACGTATCAAACTCATCAAAACGTAAACCTCAGACTGATTTTTAGCTCTGACCTCCATTTTAAAGTGAACGGATCTTTTCTTTACAAAGTTCCATCATTTCCATTTTCAGAGTCTCACGGTCACATTTTCACTCGACGCTTCACGACCTTCACGGCTCTGGAATCACTTTACATCCAGGACCCACGGACGCAACGACGGCGTTCATCTGAGGGACCCGGAACGGCACCGACAACCTGTGCGCCAATGGACAAACGCTCTACCAACTGAGCCACTGTCAACTCAACGCACCTTTTCCTACCAACAAACGTCCGTTCCATCATTTCCATTTTAAAAGCACCTACGAGATCAGGATTAATACAAAACAAACCAAAAAAAACTCCAAAAACGTGTGATTCCCTCGTGTAAATACATAAAAACAACATTATAAATCCATCTCCGCTTTGTTTTCACACTTTATCTGACCAGTCGATGCAATTCACTCTCTTAATATTCAAGCCCTCGCTGTGTTTTCACTTAGGGCTATTTATGCAAATGAAAATACTGATTTATAATGTAATCAAAAGTCGTGCATTCATTGAACACAGAGCATACAGTCCCCAGCAAACACTTTAATAAAGAATAATGGAGGATTCCTGTGGAGGGAAATAAAAGATAAAACTGGGGAAAAGACCTACACGGACTGACCAGTTTGACCACATTAATCTGGAACGTAACTGTTGTAAATGGCGTAAGTGAGAGAAATGTCCAGATAAGGTCGGGCACAAAACAACAGTAATTCGTTCCATTCGTCTCCGGAGCGATCAGCCGCAGAGAATTAAAAAAAGAAAGAAAGAGCGTTAACTGACCTCGACAAAGAGGAAGCAGGGCACGATGTAGGTGCTGGTCTTTATCAGGCCTTTGTCTCCTGGGGGGTTCCTCGCCGCCCTCCTCTGCATCGACAATCGGTTTTCCATCATCTGAGGGTCAAAGGGCAAAGTGAGACGGCGCACAATACGGTAAAACGCCACAGCTGCAGTTCAAATAACAGACCGTTTAACTTTGCTCCGGGCGTTTGGGTGAATGCTTTTAGTAATCAGACCAAATGGACCCATTATGTCTGAGCAGAGTGTTCTAGTACCAAGAGTAATATTATTATTACACTTTTGTTCATCCGGACGCACATTTTCACAGGGAGTTTTTTTTACGCATCGTCTCCAAAACTTCTAACGCTTCTTCTTCTAGTCCGTCAAGTGGGACTCCAGGGCGTTCCCAGGCCAGCCCAGAGACACATAGTCCCTCCGGCGTGTCCTCGGTCTCTCCTCTCGTGTGACTGAGCTCCTCATCCCGTCTCTAAGGGAACGTCCAGCCACGTCGAGCGGAGGAAACGCATTTATAACCGAAAAGTATCCGCCATTTTGTCATTATCTAAAGCGCGTGAGCACAGGTGAGGGCAGGAACCATAGCTGTAGGGTAAAAGGACATCGCTAACCTGGTAGCCGCTACAATCCAAACAGGAAGTGATCGTGGGCGCGCATCCAGCTCCATCGACTCTGGCTCCAGTTCACTTTCTATTGAAAAACTGTCGCCCCCTCTCTCTGTAACTGCTGCTCTCTGACTCATCATAATGACAGAAGAGAAGCTCTGAACAAATTCGGGGCGAACCAAAGAATCAAAGAGAATCAATGAAGTTTTTATTTGGCTAAATCTGACCAATCAGATCGGCTCCCTGCTGCATTTCCTGGTTGTTACTCCGCCCACTCTGGATCGATCGTTTATGCGTCAAAGTGAGAAATTTAACTGCATTTAAATGTTAAAATCTGACGAAACCAGCGGCGAAACCACAGACCGTTTATATATAAATGGACATAGCTAACCTGCTAGCCACCGCGTTACAAATAGGAAGTGATCATGGGCGCACTTCTGGCTCCAATTCACTTTTTATTGAAAAACTGTGGACTCGAGCTGAACGCCTTGGTCCGCCTCTTTACACAGTCTATGGGAGGAGTCTCAAACTTAAATGATCTGGGAAGAGGCGGAGTCAGAGTGAAGCTGGGACGCATCAGGTACTCCACAAAAAAAGCTTTGTTAAAATCGTCTCAAACGGCGTCGCTGTTTTCAACGTACATGAGGAAATACGCCAATTCTTGTGGATTTTATGGATATACATCATTATTTGTTGAATCTTTTGTGACGGGAGGACACATCTGTTTGGGGTTTATCGATTTGGTGGAAACTTCTACACGCAACATCGTAACGCCACACTAAATTTAAACTTTCGTATTGTCCTGCGGGCCACAAAATATCATCTCGCGGGCTGCGATTGGTCCCTGGGCCGCGGGTTTGTGGCTCCTGGTAACGTAGACTGACCAGTAAATCCAGAGTTTTGCCTTTCATCGGAGGAGACTGAGAGGGGAAAGAAGAGAGAAAGAGGAGAGAAAGAGGAGAGACAGAGGAGAAAGAGAGGAGAGAAAGAGGAGAGACAGAGGAGAAAGAGAGGAGAGACGTAGGAGAAAGAGAGGAGAGACAGAGGAGAAAGAGAGGAGAGAAAGAGGAGAAACGGAGGAGAAAGAGAGGAGAGACAGAGGAGAAAGAGAGGAGAGAAAGAGGAGAAACAGAGGAGAAAGAGAGGAGGGATGGGAGAGAAAGAGGGGAGAGACAGAGAAGAGATGGAGGAGACGGAGGAGAGATGGAGGAGAGAAAGAGGAGAGACGTAGGAGAAAGAGAGGAGGGATGGGAGAGAAAGAGGGGAAATGGAGGAGACAGAGAGAAGAGAAAGAGAAGAGATGGAGGAGTCAGAGGAGAGACAGAGGAGAGAGAGAGGAGAGAAAGAGGACACACAGAGAAGAAACAGAGGAGACAGAGAGGAGAGATGTAGGAGAAAGAGAGGAGAGAAAGAGGAGAAACGGAGGAGAACGAGAGGAGAGACGGGAGAGAAAGAGGGGAAATGGAGGAGACAGAGAGAAGAGACAGAGGAGACAGAGAGAAGAGAAAGAAAAGAGATGGAGGAGTCAGAGGAGAGATGGAGGAGAGAGAGAGGAGAGAAAGAGGAGGAACGGAGGAGAAAGAGAGGAGAGACGGGAGAGAAAGAGGGTAAATGGAGGAGACAGAGAGAAGAGACAGAGAAGAGATAGAGGAGTCAGAGGAGAGACAGAGGAGAGACAGAGGAGAGACGGAGGAGAAAGAGAGGAGAGACGGGAGAGAAAGAGGGGAAATGGAGGAGACAGAGAGAAGAGACAGAGGAGACAGAGAGAAGAGAAAGAGAAGAGAGGGAGGAGAAAGAGGAGAGATGGAGGAGAGATGGAGGAGACAGAGGAGAGATGGAGGAGAGAGAGAGGAGAGAAAGAGGACAGACAGAGAAGAAACAGAGGAGACAGAGAGGAGGGAGAAGAGACAGAGAGGAGAGACGAAGCTGAACGCCTGCGGGCCACAAAATATCATCTCGCGGGCTACAACTGGTCCATGGGCCACGAGTTTGAGACTCCTGGTAACAGTAAATCCAGAGTTTTGTCTTTCATCTCAGCTCCTTCTCCACCAAAAACTCTTTATTTGCTCCGTTTTACATGTTCCTCTCTCAATCCCGACGTCTAAAAATCCAAAATCTCATTCCAGACGCTCATTTTCGATACAAACGCGGATAAACGACGACACGAACACGTAACCCGGAGTTGAAAATGAAGGATTACTCCATCGAATCAGCTCAAATGCGTTTCAGTGTATTAAAACATCAGGAGGCTCTGGGGCTCGCCGCGCCGCGCTCTCCCGTCATTTAAATGCATTTCTTTTATCTGGTTTCATCAGAACAAAAAAAAAAAAAAGCAACACTTCCACCCCCGCACTTCAATACAGACACAGACAAACGATGAACGGCAAAATGTAGGTGCAGGTACACTCACGCCAGCGCGGGTAATCTGGAGGGAGCGACCGCGGCGGCAGGTAGAAACGAGGCTGAAAGGAGGAGAAGAAGAGTGGAAACAAAAAAACAAAGCAGCTATGATCAAAAAACAAAAGGCTAACACATCCAGATGAGACACAGACACGTTTCAGATGTTTGGGGAGTGTTCAGAAACAACGAGAGAGGTGAAGCGAGCGCACTCAGCACTGGAGGAGGTGGAGGAGGAATTAATATGCAACACGGGAAGCACAGGAGAGGAGAAAAGAGAAGTTTGAACGCCGCGGGGCTTTGGAAGTGTCTATGGGGCATTAATGCAATATTTTGGCAAAGATGTGAGTTTTTTAAAAAGATCTTCGTTTTAATTGTGATTTATGCTCTCGTAAAAGTGTTTGTAACTGATTCTTTGTCATTGGCAGCGGTCGCTCCTGGATGAGTTTTATTTCACTACGTTTAAGAGCAGTATTTGTACTTTCTACTCCGCTACGTTTATGAACAGAGGAGTAAAAGTGTTTTTTTTATTCGTGGTAATTTACACGGCGACAAATGACTCCCAGTGTTGGTGATGTGCAGTGAGAAGAATGAGGAGGTGCACACAGGAGCGAGGGATGTGGAAGGAGGGGCGGAGGGGAGGGGGAGATGGAGGAGAGAAAGAGGAGAGACAGAGGAGAGAGAGAGAGGAGAGAGAGAGGATACAGAGAGGAGAGAAAGAGAAGAGATGGAGGAGAAAGAGAGAAGAGAAAGAGAAGAGATGGAGGAGACCGAGGAGAGAGAGAGGATACAGAGAGAAGAGAAAGAGGAGAGACAGAGGAGAGAGAGAGGAGAGACGGAGGAGAGAGAGGATACAGAGAGAAGAGAAAGAGGAGAGACAGAGGAGAGAGAGAGGATACAAAGAGGAGAGAGAGAGGAGAGACGGAGGAGACAGAGGAGAGAGAGAGGAGAGACAGAAGAGACAGGGAGGAGAGATGGAGGAGAGATAGAGGAGAGACGGAGGAGAGAAAGAGGATACAGAGAGAAGAGAAAAAGAAGAGATGGAGGAGACAGAGAGAAGAGAAAGAGAAGAGATGGAGGAGACGGAGGAGAGAGAGAGGATACAGAGAGGAGAGAAAGAGGAGAGACAGAGGAGAGAGAGAGGAGAGGTGGAGGAGAGAAAGAGGATACAGAGGGAAGAGAAAGAGAAGAGATGGAGGAGACAGAGGAGAGACAGGAGAGATGGAGGAGAGATAGAGGAGATAAAGAGGAGAAAGAGAGGAGAGACAGGAGAGAGAGAGGGGAAATGGAGGAGACAGAGAGAAGAGAAAGAGAAGAGATGGAGGAGACAAAGAGGAGAGACGGAGAAGAGGCACTACATTTTGAAACAGAAAAGTAAAAGTCTTTTTTATTACAGTTTGAGAGCTGCTGAAAAGGCTGAGAGTTTAATTTAACACGTTCATAGTTTCAGCAAACAAAAATATACAAATATCTACAAATATCTTTACATTTGAAGCTTTATTAGTTTTCGCAAAATACTTTTACTTTTTACTCTTTAAGTACATTTTTAAACAGATACTTAAGCAGACTTTTCACGTGATACTTTTGCTTTTACTTGAGTGTTTTTTTTAGTACTTAAGTAACAAAACTGAGTATTTTTTCCACCGCCGGTCAGAGGAGAAACTGTCCTGTCCGTTTCAGATTACACAGAATAGTTAAACTCCATTTTGATCTGGTGTATATGTGGGCGCGCTGTGAAAATGCAGATATTACTGGAAACTGAAGCATTAAATATGTAATAGCATAAAAGATTCACTCAGATCCTTTTCATTCAGAATGTTCTAAAGACCATAATTCTACTGTTCCATTTGTCATTTACTATTTCGAAATACAATGAAGCAGCGTGAGCTCGTCGGATTAAGGGATTAGAAGGCACACATTTTGTTAAACACGCCTAGGTGTCCTTAAAGGTCCTGTACTACGCAAAACTGACTTTTTTTGAGCTGTAAATCGGGTTATAATAATGTTACCTCGGCAAAAACACCTGGAGTTGTGTTTTGTTCATTCACATGTTTGACTGTGTGGCCCAAAAGTCACTGACAGTTGAAAAAAACTCATAACTCTTTTGTTTCTAAATATTTTAATTTTATTTTTTCAGAGCATTTAGAACGACCTTTCCCACATTAATCTGAGCAAATCCAGCACCGAGGAACGAACCCTCATTGTACAGCGGCACTTTGAGTCACACGGGTCAAATTCGACATTTTAATCCCAGAGATGCCCCGAGTGTAAACGCCATTAAAGGAATAATAAGTGTTTTTCACAGACAGGGGGCAGTATGTGATCTCCACAGACCTGACTAGTCCTGATTTCTTCCTGTGGGACGATCTTAAAGAAAAGGTGTTTGTGAATAAACCTCAGACGAGAAACAACTTAAAACGTAACATCGAGGATCAAATAAGAGACATAAGCCCAGAAATGCTTTAAAATGTGACGTAAAGTGTGTTGGATCGGGCTGTTAAACCCAAAATGGACACTTAAAAAAGCATTATTTTGTTTAATTTCGTCATTTTTACTTCCCCTAGTTTAAGTAGTGATAAATTCAAGTGTAGGAGAGCAATTATAACCGTATATATTACCAAAAATCTCTGAGGTTCAGTTTATCTACTGCTAAAATATGGCTACTGAAGATTTAAAAGTGTTTTTTTGGGCCGCCCTGTATTAGTCCGTCTACATCTCCTAAGCTGAAAATGCTCTGTTCCACATTGTGATGTCATGAAATGGTAGTTTTCAAGTTACTGTTTAGCTTTAGCTCGGTAGAAATGAGCAATTCCAGAGCTGAAAATGATCTGACTGATTGTAGTGAAAGTGCGTGAAATGTGCAGGTCCCTTTTCGATCACTGTTGTTTTTACTTATAACAAAGTACAACAACAACAACAACAACAACAACAACAACAACAACAACACCTGGGACATGGCGGCGGAGTGAGTAGGTCATGTCACGTAAACCGTCTCTCCTTTCACCAACTATACTCCAATAAAAAAAAGAAGACGCCAAAAACAAAACAAGCACGAAACGATTGTGAAGTAACAGAAGACAAACGCTGAGTGTGTAGATGCGCTCGTGTGTGTGTGTGCTCCCTGTGTGTGTGCGCCTTACGTAACGTTGACCATTGAGAAAAATAAAATTGAACTGAACCGAACTGTCCAAACACGGAACTGTAAGAACGTTCTGGTGTGAGCGTCAAAGAGGAACAAGAGTCAGAGGAACATAAAGTCAGAGGGTTTTACTGAGTTCCACAGGTAAAAAGAACAATGACGCAACGGAAAGGACGGAAAGAGAGTCCTGAGATGTGTGTGTGACAGATTTTATAGTGTCTCTCAGTGTGTGTGTGTGTGTGTGTGTGTGTATGTGTGTGTGTGAAGCAGGTCCTCTTCTGGTCTAAGAAACTCTCGGCAAAGTTGAACAAGCTGAGTGTTTTATGACCCTCTCTTCGTGGGGGTCACACTTTAATGACACTGTCCTTAACCACACTATGCCTGAAATGTAAATCATTGTATATAATATTGAACTGTTGATTTATTTTCAATTTCCTCTTCACTGAAAGAATAATTCATTTCAGATCTTCTTATTGTTTTTGTTTTTTCTCTTGTTCTCGTACATAGTGATGCAGTGCAATGCAGCCATTTTAAACTATTGCTAAATATTCCAGAAAGGATATTTTACTAACGATTACAAACTCATAAACTGCAGAACTTCAGATATTTTTTAACACACATTCTAAAATATATGACCTGGCAAAATCAATGTTTTAGCTGCATAAACGCTTGACTTTTTTTTTTAAATAAGAAAGGCTGTAAAAAAAACCTAACCTGAAGTACAATCTGCATAATCTCTTCTATAAATGTTGATTATTGTTCAAATATGCAATATAAAGTGTTTCTCAGCTGCGAGATGGTGTTTTTCATCGTTTACTTGCATAAATGTTAGTCAAAAGTACATTTGTTTTTATATTTTTCTTCTACTTAAACTGGTATTACACATTTAGTTTCACGTACTTGTGTGAAAAAGGGAAAAGTACAGGTTGACGCTTCCTTTAACATGATTTTTATGGCTAGAAAAAAAGTCCATGCGAGCTCTAATGGTCTATAATGTCCTCAGTCCTTAAGGAGTTCTAACCACATGACCAGAATATAGCTGTTATCTTACTGCCCCCACGCTTCCATATCCACTGGTGCTGCACTGATAGAAAACACCTGACAGAACCTCATTCATGATAAAAACTTATAATTATTCAAATCCATAACATCTTTAAACTGTCTGCAGCTTTAATCGCAATTATCTCAGCCATGGATAATCGTGACACTGTATTTCAACATCGTCCCGTGTCTAAAAACACAGCGGAGCACTTCCTGTATTATCACTTGATGACATCACAAGGTGGAACAGAGTGTTTTCTGTCTGAGAGAAGAACTAACAGAACCTAAAGATGCAGGATTTGTGTGTTAAACGTGTGTGAATGAAACAAAACACAACTCCGGGTCTGTTTTTGGCGGGGAAATGACATAAATGATGTAAAATGAGCCGTTTAAGAGAATCGACAAGTATGGACAACTTAATGACATCACAAGGTGGAACAGAGTGTTTTCAGTCTGAGAGAAGAACTAACAGAACCTAAACATGCAGGGTTTGTGTGTTTAACGTGTGTGAATGAAACAAAACACAACTCCAGGTCTGTTTTTGGTGAGAAAAACGACATTATAACACACCGTAGGATCAAAAATGGCATAAATGAGCCGTTTAAAGAATCAACAAACGAGGACGACTCGATGACATCACAAGGTGGAACGGAGTGTTTTCTGTTTGAGAGAAGAACCAAGAATCTAAAGATGCAGGATTTGTGCGTTAAACATGTGTGAATGAAACAAAACACAATTCCGGGTCTGTTTTTGCAGAGGAAACGACTTTAAAAAAACGAGGTAAAATGAGCCGTTTTAAAAGAATCGCCAAACATGGACGACGTGTCACTGCTGTGTTTGTGTCCCTGTGGCTTATTTACTACACTTTCCTATTTGTAAAACCATGTGTCCTTTTTGAAAATGTCAAGAAATCCTGCCTGAGATGAGAGAGCGAGATGTATTTTCAAAAGGCGCACATAGAGGACACTGTAGGCTTAGATATTACGGGCAGGGATGAAGTAGCTGCAAATGTACAGTATTCATTTTGTTTCTCGTAGCGTGTTAATGGTTTATAAATCCGTATTTGGCTCTTTATGGTTCAGTCTGGTCCGCTTTGTGCCTCAAAAGTCTGCCGTAGCGATAAGTTGGTGTGGGATGTGAGTACTGTCCCGTCCCCGCGCTCTCGGGAGGGGGGGGGGGGACGGGGCTTTAGGCTGCTGTGACAGATTGTCTCTTGTGTTGCCGTCTCTGTCGTTCACCATGATGTGCATCCTTAAGCCTCGCTCTGGCTCCACGGCTAGAAAAGAGCGCCTCACTGACTCCTGGCACACACTCCAGCCCACAGCCCGGACCCAAACACACACACACACACACACTAGTACTACACAAACCTCACAGCGCAAAAAAAACATTCATCATTATACCAGTCATTACACAACTCAGATGTCACGCCAACAAGTGGTCGCTGTGATGTCTGAGCTGTGAAGGCAGAAGAAGCAAAGGAGAAGGGAACACAGGACTCCAGCCGCGCCGCACCACAGGTTCAGTAATATGGGTCATGATGATGTACATGCGCTGCCTCGTTCGCACCGAGGGAGTAGGTTAAAAAAGCACTGCCCTGAAAAGCTCTCACCTCTTTATCTGTGGTGATTTCACAGAGTTGTCGTCTCTAGGAGGATGTGCTCTTGCAGAAAACGAACATTCCGCGTTTGCCTTTGCGCTCTCTCCGGCTGTGCCCCTCCGTCTGCCGCTTCCTTCTCGTTTCTTTTGAAGCAAAGCGCTCCTCAGTTGGCGACGATGTGCCCGCGCAGAAACCCTCCGTTCTCTGTGTATAGAAAAAAAAAAAAAAAAAGATAGCGCTGGTCCGGTGTTAAGCTCCTGCCTCCAGCCCTACGTGTGTCTGCACTTCTTCAGTAGGTCACCGCGCTAAATATAAGGGTCTTCAGTGGCACTTCGAGGATAATTAGTCAAGTGAAGCATCCGCGGCTCCGGGAAAGAGGCTGTTTAGCGCAGTTGCCGGTGGATACGAGGATCGCACGAGAGATGGAGAGAGAGAGAGAGGAAGAGAGAAAAAGAGAGGGGGGGTGTGTGTGTGTGAGAGTGTGAGAGAGTGAGAGGCAAGCAGGAGGAGAAGAGAAGCGAGTGGGAAGAGAGAATAAGAGAACAGTAGGAAAGTCTGAATGTATGTGAGTCGCACGATAACACACGGTCAACACGGGGCCAGCACACGTCTGTACGGTCAATGTGGGGACGCTTAGACACAGAAACAAGTGAAATACGAACGTGTGAAACGACAGAGGTGGCGCATTTATCACGTGTGGCCTCCGATACCTGTCAGTACAATTATACCTTTCAAGGAGACGGCCCTGGATCCCTCTTCATATTGTGCAACGGTTCATATTTAACACAGCAGCCAATGTGTCAGATCAAATGGAAGAACCAGCAGCGATATGAAAGCTTTTTTTTTTGTATTATTATTACGGTACAGATCATATGGATGCACGGTTTCTATGGTAACCGACTATACTTACAAAAAACCCGTTTGGCCGCACATCGTAATTCGCATTCAACTTTACAGGATTCATTACTTTTTTTAAACACTAAACCGACAAAATTGTATATTCACATCAAAAAAAAAAATGGTTGTGAGGTTTAAGTCATGTTATAATGTTGTTACTGCGTCAAAAACAGACCTGGAGTTGTGTTTTGTGTCATTTATTCGTCTCCAAACCTCAAAACGCTCTGTTCCACCTCGTGATGTCATGAAGTGGCAGTTTTCAAGTTAACAGCTACGTTTTACCTTTAGTTCAGTAGAAATTGGCAATTCCAGGTGTGAAATGATCCAAATGATTCTAGAAATGAAGGTGTGTGGAGTTTAAAAACACAGTGGAGCACTTCCTGTATCACCACGTGATGACATCACAAGGTGGAACAGAGTGTTTTCAGTTTGAGAGAAGAACTATGCAGCGTCTGTGTGTGTGTGTTAAACATGTGTGAATGAAACAAAACACAACTCCAGGTCTGTTTGTGATGAGGAAACGACATTAGAACAGATCAGAAAACAGAGTACAGTGGTCCTTCGTTTATCGCGGGGGTCACGTTCTAAAAATAACCCGCAACAGGCGAAATCCGCGAAGTATCAGCTTCATTTTTTACATTATTCTCTGTTTTTGTCTGTAAAACCCCTCACCACACACTTTATACACTTTTCTCACACAGGCATTAACATTTTCTCACATTTCTCTCTCGTTTAAACACAAAGTTCAAACCTTCGTAGGCGTCTTTGTCGGTGCAGAACGTTTCATCGACATTGTGGGTTTTGTTGGGGAGAAAACAAATTGCAAACGTACAGCACTTCAGAGTCACACTGAGATCCAACGTTTATGTAAATTTGTCTGAACACATTCTGTACTGGACAGGAGACACGGCACGGAGGAGACTGATGGACAATGGTCTACAGTCCAACAGCCAATCAGGACGCACGACACAATGGTCTACAGTCCAACAGCCAATCAGGACGCACGACACAATGGTCTACAGTCCAACAGCCAACCAGGACGCACGACACAATGATCCAACAACCCAAAACTACACATTTTCGCAGCTTAACTCTATGAACCATAATTGTAACTGTCTGATTGCATTATTTATTTATTTATTTATTTAAAAGGGACAATGCACATTAATAAACACCAGTAAAAAATACACGTGTAAATGTGCTGAAGTTCGCTGCACGGCTAATTTTCATTCAATTTTCAACATCTAAAACGAGACAAGAGACAGGACAACACGAACAACAATCAAACAACTCCACAGATCACAGAAAAATCACACTCCATACGGTCTAAAGTGCCTGTTTATAAAGTGCGTATGTGGCTAAAGTGCTTCCAGTCATTTTAAAGTGCTGTAGTGTTCTCATAAATAAGTTAATTTACCGTAGTTTAAAGCCAGTTCAGTCCAGATGTGTTCGTCGCCTCCTGCCGCTCAGAGACGACCAAGACAGTGGAGTTTACAGAGCGCCCGCAGGTCCTAAAACATTCATACTTATATACACATTTACATATTAACACTAAAAAACAGCAGCAGCATAACACAAGTAAACGAGTTATCTGTTAAACGGTCAAACTCTTGGATGCAGCAGGAGAATACGACAAAGTGCAGAACAATTGCCTCCTACGGTGTCTCAGTGGGCCCTTTTATTCTCAGCCATTAACTCACATTATGCATTTGGCCTGTAGTTTTCTTCTGATTTATGTCTCCACTAGATATAAAAGTTTCACCTAAAACCAAGGTGAGACGGTATCACTATAAACCAGAAAGTGAAGACAGAAAGAGCGAGAGAGAGGGGGAGATTTTGGAAGACAAGGGCGAACGTCGCATAACCTGAACAAAAATAAAGTTGTGTCAGGCTAATACGCAGAGTTATAGTTAAAAGAACGAGCGCACGTGAGTCGAACGTACCTCCTGACTTGTCTTTTCAGCTTTTAAATCTGTCCTTCTGCCTGCTGTGCCTTAAGAAAAGAGATATAAACATTATTACGCACACATTTTCTGTCATTATACAAGTTTGAACAATAATATTAGGAAGAACCGGACGACGTTAATAATAAGAATAAGAAAATATGATTCAGTGTTTACGTAATGCCGACTTCTCTGGGAATGACATGGGAAAGATAGTTTGAAGTGTATTTATTTACAGAATACTGAATACCCAAATTAAAATGTATATTGTAATGTATTGTGTTACCAGAGAGACTTTGAATACTTTTACACTGAGTTGCATTATATTATAGTTTAAAACAGAGGTGCCAAACACATTTTCACAAGGGCCACATCAGGAAAACAGTCGCTCTCAAAACGCCAGATGTAAATGTAAAATAAACGTAACTACTTTTTTAACTTGTTCATAAACTTTCTGTATTCATTACTTCTTTCATTTACAATTTTTGCATATGTATTTCCATAGATATATATAAAAAAAAGTCTGTATAACTTGCAATCTTCTGATAAACTGACATTTTAAGACAGTCATACCTTTAAATTTACCTTGTTGTGGGCCGCATAAAATGACATGGCGGGCCACATTTAGCCCGTGGGCCTTGCGTTTGACCGGTGCGGTTTAAAAGAAAGACATTTAATCGCAAACAGCTTTATTTTTGTTGTGTAGTGCTCATTTATTTAATCACATTTTAAATTTAATTGCTTTATTCCCACTGATACGGTGCAGTTCAAAGCCAAAACTGCAGTCTACAGAGATGGGCAATTCCAGGGCTGAAATAATCCAAATGATTCCAGTGGAGACAGTGGAGCACTTCCTGTATCACCGCATGACATCACAAGTTGCAACAGAGTGTTTTCTGTTTGAGAAAAGAACTCAGCCTAAGTTAAACACGTGCGAATGAAACAAAACCCAACTCCAGGTCTGTTTGTGATGAGGAAACAACTTTATAATACCACAGACTGGAAAATAGTGTAATATCGACCCTTTTAGTGATACAATTTTAGAAAAGTTGGCTTCAAATGGGTCAGAAGAAGCAGGGGAGTCGATGGGGGGGACAAAGGGGTCTGGTGTCCCGGGCCCCAGGGTCTTAGTGGCCCAGAATTGGAGCCACTGCCCATGAATTTATATTAGAGAGGGGCGCATAAAAGCCTTCTTGCTCTGAACCCCCAAAATTTCTGTCGTCTGGCCTGAAAAGAACTGTAACATTTTCAAAATCTTCAGCATCTTCTGACTTTTTCACAGTTCACTGGGGCCAGAAGAGTCTGGTTTCTGCATGTTTACGCCTCTTCACTTGTTAAGGGATTTGGATGTTCCCAATTCTGGTGACTGCTTTTGTCGACTGAGGGACGTTGAATCGGTAAAACGCAGCGAAACGAGGCAAAAAAAATCAGCCGCCTTAAAATTTACGTCCACAAGATCAAGCTAATATGAAATGTAACATGAAAAAATAATGTTCTAAACAATGTAATATCTATTTAATAATGTAAAGGACCTTTTGACTTTACTCATCATAAAATTATATTCCCTCATTCATGAACCAGACCCTGAGATACTTGAAATCCTCCACTTAAAGCAGAGACTCTCCACCCACCTGAAGAGGACAAGACGCTTTTCTCCGGTCGAGAATCGTGGCCTCGGATTTAGAGGAGCTGATTCTCATCCCAGCCACTTCACACTCAGCTGGAAACTGCCCCAGGGCAAGACAAGCAGACGAAATGAGTATCCTCCACAGGGTGGCTGGGTGTTTCCTTAGAGATAGGGAGAGGTGCTCAGTCACATGGGAGAAGCTCGGAGTAGAGCCCCTGCTCGTAGAGAGAGGAGCCAGCTGAGGCGGTTCAGTCATCTGTCCCCAGGGAAGACCAAAGATTAGAGGGACTCAGGCTGCGTCCCAATTCGCCAAAATGCACCGTTTGAAGTACCTTTCGATGTACCGTTCGAAGTACCCGCCCGACGAAGGGTACTCCTCCGTGTAGCCGCCTTCGTGCCGAAATGGGACATAGAGTGCACTTCAACCGATGTCTGTGCGCTTGCGGAGAATTTGGCACTGGTGACTAAGTGCCCATTCTCCCCTCTCCATCGTCTGCTCGTCGCTCTTTAAAGACAAAAGCATATTCTTAAATAAGGATGAATATTAAACATTACGACAGCTGCACTAATACACAAGTGTCAGGGATAATTACGCTCACCGTTTGGTCAGTTACACAGAGATTACTGTAAAACACAAATGAACAAGACGTCACTGAGAGTCGCCTCATTCAGATCTTTACTCACATTTTAACAGTTTCATGTCGCACTGTTGTAGGTGACGTGAAACAGGACTTACATTTGAACGTGTATTGCATAGCGTACTTTATTTTCATTTCTTTTTTGTGTTGCCGTGGTGCAAGATGGGATATAGCGGTGCGTGAAGTTGCTCGGATGCACGCTTTGGTTATGGTCAATCTCCACGGAAACACAGGGCATATTTTTGGCCGCGGGTGCATGAAATGGGACAACACTTGTCGCACCGGAAGTTACGTAAGCCGTTAAATATACTGTTCAAACAGAGCATTTAAGGGCACTGGGGCGAATCGCGACAAGGTTAATGTCTCTCAGCTGGCCTGGAAAAGCCTTGTGGAGGTCCCAGACACCGGAGGAAGTGTCTGGTGTGAGGGAAGTCTTGGAGTCCCTGCTTAGGCTGCCGCCCACTGAGACCTGGATCCAGATAAGTGGAAGAAAATGGATGGATAAAAGCAGATTTCTTTTTTAGATCTTAGTCATTTTGTGTGGTTTATGACTTTGAGGATTGAACACACTTAACAGATGTCCTAAACAATTAAACACCAATCAAGCCTTTTTGTTCTGAACACTTATACTTCTGTCGACGGGTATTTTAGTTCATCTTTTTATGTGACTCCTTTGACGCCATTCAGGTCACATGTCGCACATGGGTTATTTGACTCGAGTTAGTTATGGACTTCGAACAATAAAACAGCTTCATACAGTATCGTGCACATTCACCAGGCCTGAAAGCAAACAAAGAGAAGTGCTTCCTATGCATGAGTTCACCGGTACAAAAGGATAGAGTCATTGTTGTCGCAGAAAGGTTACTACACCTCTTTCATCAGTACAAAGGCAGTTAGCTGAACTGTTCATGCAAAGCTGTACGGTGTGTTTGCGCGGCTGCCGTATCCGTCTACAGCTGATCATGTGAAGAAGACTTGAGAAACAGAAGTAGGCCTTGTCAGTGCGTTTATTTACACAGAACACAGTGGACCACAGCCAAGGACATTCTGCCTTTATACTCACATGCAAGAGAAGAGGGAACATAAAGAATTAATCAGATGTTTTTTGTTTTTGCTAAATGAAAATAAAAGAATCATGTTAGCTCACTTGGCTAAAATTCTGACACGTACATTAATAAACCTACGGGAATTTGAAACAGAGCATCCTTAACTCACATGGCCACTTAGTTAACGGTCTACTAAATCCATAAATCAAACCTCAAATATGTTCTCATGGCTTGTGGGAAAGCCGTGTAGCCTATATAATAGAAAAATATAAAAATAGCATGGCCTATTTTTACTGCATTGCACCTTCATACAGTCTCACCTCAGTAATGACGATCTAACTTCATCGTGTGGCATGACATCCATAGTACTCTACTCTGAAAAACACAATACACGTAAAAATATAATCATAGTTCATAAAATACATGTAAATTCATTCATATATTCATACATGCTGAATCAAACAAAGTGTTATCTCTGAACAGATATGGCATTTGTTTATTTATAGTCTCGAAAACAACTTAAGATACATCTGTCCAAAAATGTAAATGATGGAAATAAAAGAGTGAAGTGAAAAGACGTTCTTATTGGTAGTTTTCAGACTTGATGATGTCATACTTTCAGATGCGGGATAAGAGCTTGTCCTATTGATAACACTGTACTTAGCCATGGAAAATCCAAATTGTAAATAGCCTATAAGTGGACTAATCAGCTGCTTAGGGCCTGAGGCCAGCAGAGGGCCCCCAAGAGCCCATACATTATCAAGTTTTATTGGGCACAGGGCTTGTGTGTTACGGCAGCCTAAATATCCCTCTCAAACGATTACATCTGTTTTATATGTAGAGTAGCAAAATATCTGCTGCTGCTACATTTGTTTTTGAGTCGGGCAGAGATGAGGGCAGCTCTGTGTTTACACCGGTGCAAAGACCCTTTATAATCTAAATGTAATCCCACTGTCGCCAACTGGAACACATTAAAATCCACTAGAAATTTGTCTAGAATTCTTGACTCCCCTTATATATTTGTGTACTGTTCTTGTGACTATGGTAGTTGTGACATTCTGCATGTTTTCAGTCTGATGTTGGTCATATAAATACAAATATAATTGATCAAGGTGGTCAGAACAGTCACAATGTTGTCAAAGGTAAATCTCCAATAGCTGAGCCAGGATACATACACTGTCGGGGCCCCAAAGACAAATTAGGGCTTAGGGCCCCCTGAAAGCTAGGGCCAGCCCTGCTATCAGTGACTAGACCCCCAAGTATATGTACTACAACAAAGGTCTGCATTTTAATTTCTATAAATTTAATATAATCTATGTTAGATATCATTGTCTTATAGACTATTGTGATGTCATCTGAAACCCTGTAATAACTGATTCAAAAATAAATAAATAAATAATAAATTATTATTATTAATAATAATAATAATAATAATAATAATAATAATAATAATAATAATAATAATAATAATAATAATAATAATAATAATTCATACTGACTCATAATGAGGTGTAATTAATATGGTAACATGTTAAAACTTGCTTTGCTGAGACTTTAGCAGTTATACATCATTAATAAATAATCACCTGCGGGGGGTAGACAAAAATAAAGCTTGTCTGTGTGATTTGGGGACGCCTACGTGCTGTGGTTAAGTCCTGCAGACAACAACAGGAAACATGAGGCTCGTTCATGATGCTGTTAGCCCCTGTTAGCCCCTGTTAGCTTTGTTAGCATCGTTAGCTCTATTAGTTCTATTGGGCGCTGTTAGCTTTGTTAGCCCCGTTAGCCCCGTTAGCCGCCGTTAGCTCTGTTAGCTCTGTTAGCTCTGTTAGCTCTGTGTGCCGTGTGGAGGCTGGTCTCACCGGAATGACTGGAGTCAGGTAACCACCCGCGGCACAGAGCACACTCCCCCTGCACCCGGACTCTCGCTCAGAGTGAGAGCGCTTCTTCACATCCTGGCAGCTATGCGTAAAATATCACCATTTTCTTTTAGTTAAACTTTGTTGTGCATTTATTTAGAAGTTTGTAGAAGTTTACTTTGGATCTATCAAGCTAGGTGTCGCTGTTCACGTGACGGCGCTGCTTCTGGGGGAGACAGGTCAGTGCAAGAGGACACTCATCTGTTTGTTTTTCCATTAAATCTACATTGCTTTTTCAGTATTTTTAGCTCGGTTTCGTAAGATTGATGTGTGGTTTCTTTTTGTCTCTTGGTTTATTGGAATATATAGGCTGTCAAGGTCCCGGGTTTTGGACAGGATAGACAGACAGGTAAGGTGTTTTATCATTTTTTATAAACACTTATTTTTGGACCGCACAATCTCACAATCTTTTATGTTATGAGCCAACTGGAAGTGAGCGCAACCAGAGCCATTAACCTGTCTGCCCCTGATGTCTGTTAGACTGTGCAAACAAGATGCATTTTGACTGTTCTCTCTGTTGTATCAAACAGAAGCTTCATTTTGAGTGTTTTCTCTCCCTGTTGTTTGAAACAGAAGTTTCATTTTGAGTATTCTATCTCGTATGAAATAGAAGTTGGATTTTGAGTGTTCTCTCTGTTGCATTTTGAGTGTTCTCTCTCTCTTGTATGAAACAGAAGCTTCATTTTGAGTATTCTCTCTGTTGTATGAAACAGACGCTGCATTTTCAGTGTTTTCTCTCTGTTGTTTGAAACAGAAGTTGCATTTTGCGTATTCTATCTCGTATGAAATGGAAGCTGCATTTTGAGTGTTCTCTCTCTGTTGTATGAAACAGAAGCTTCATTTTGCGTGTTCTCTCTTTATTGTATGAAACAGAAGCTTCATTTTTGAGTGTTCTCTCTTTATTGTATGAAACAGCTGCATTTTGAGTGTTCTCTCTGTTGTATGAAGCAGTTTAATGGCATTCACATATATTTATTACATTGCTGAGTCTTTTCATCTCATATTTATTGATCTCAGAGTAGCTGTTTTTGCACACACACTTGCAGCGTATGTGTTAATGACGACCCAAAGCGTGCAAGCCGTAAACCACAGTTTTATGATGCAGTGGTTTAGATAGTGTTGACACATTTCCAGCTGCGGCGTATGTGTTTGTTATTTAATATTTTTCTAACTGTAACACTCGTGACAACTTTCTGTCACAATCTGCTAACCACTGTTTGTTTTTATGCTGTCGTTTTTCTAACTTCTAGCTTTATATCGCCGTAGAAACATCTGGTTCATCAGTTTTTAACCATAGTGCTTCTCCCAGTCAGTGCTTGAAGCTAATCTTGGAAAAGGAGCAGACCAACTTCAATGTGAAATCAAACAGGACTGCTTAGCATGCATGTGTAGATATACTGATTAACAAGTTGCCATCACAGCAGCAACTCCGGGCTGAGCTTTTGGCGGCGGCCGGGCGGTGGGACTGACGGTTTAAAGGGCAGGGTGTCCTTAGAGTTTTGCTCACGTAACATTCGTCAAGGTTTAGAGCAAGCATGTGTTTTTACTCTTAAAGCTGACGTCAGTATAAGGTATAAAACATAAAACTCAGATGACATGAACTGATATCGATGGATAAAAATGTGTTCTTATTAGTGATGTTTTTACTCGTCATAGAAAGTCTCATAATGTTTGAACTTCTCGTCACGCAAAGATGTTCTGTCGTTACCAGGCCTGTCACGAAAACAAAGTTCGAAGCACGATCTGTTGGTACAGAGATGCACTGCGATAAAGGAGAATATTGAAACTACTTGACGACACAATAGCAGTAATGCAAGATAATCCCAGTAAACCATTGTATAAATAGACAGTATCATTCAAAAGGCCTGAGCTGGAACAGGTAAATAACAGAATGCGCTTTTAAGGCTCAATAAATAGCCTTAGAAGACACTTTTTCGACAATTTAAAGCTCAAATGTTTTAGTATTACAACAAAAATACCCCAAATCTGCCCGTGTTTACAAAGAAAATGTACACGTAAAAATATAGAAGTGACTTTTTCGACGATTTAAAGCTCAAATGTTTTAGTATTACAACAAAAGTCCCCCAAATCTCCCAATGTTTACAAAGAAAATGTACACGTAAAAATATAAAGCCTCAAAATATACTGTTCCAGCTTCCAGGTACTGAATGATAAGTTGATAATGTATTTCTCACAACAGGCCTAGTAGTTACTTGAGATATATATAACACATTTGGATCGGTTTAGTCTTATTTTACGTTAGTTTAAAGGAAATAAATGCAGTTTGGGCTGTATAAATAAAGGTAAAGAAAGAAATCTGTATCAGAGCTGAAGAAACCTACATCCTGAATTCCCCCAGTAATTACGTGTTGGTTTGGGTTGCGTCTTTGAGCACTGAATGCCCTTAACTCTCTGTTTATCCGATCTTGTGACGGGCAAAACGACTCCACTTTAAGCTGTATTTCTATCGCGACATTTGCTGAAACATTTCATTTAATCTAGTTTTAACCGATTGCTCCTCAAAACATGCGTCGTACTCTAACAAACTCTACAAATCCCCATTCTTACTCAAGTTCTGAACCATTTAGAAAGCAAAAACCACACCAAATTTGACCCGTTTGTGCTTTTATAACATATTCCCGAAAAGTAGTTTTGTAGTTTCACCACAGCTTTGCAGAACTGGAGAATGCCTCTGTGATATCTGCTAAGCCTGATAAGCCAGCGCACAAAAGCTGTGAGTTGTGTGGTCGACAGCCCCACTACTCTTCACTAGTGTTATCTTTTAAATCTCTTTGAATTGAGTGAGCGAGACTGTCGAGGAGAAGGCAGATTAAAACATACAGATTAGTAGCCAAGTAGAGTCCGCAGACAAGTGCAGAATGATGAAACCCACCTCCACTTTTCCCTCGTAAATGGCTGAAGGATTTTTCAGCAAGAGGGAAATTCTTCTGACAAAATGCCCTCCCACGGATCTGCTCTTGTCTTTGCATCGCTGCTTTTCTGGTTTAGGACTTAATAGCGTCTCTCACATTTGGTTTATACTCGAGAGCGCTGTTGTGATGAGTTTTATATTGTTCTAGACAGACCTCAGCTATTTCAATTATTCCGATGTCCTCCCACTTTAAAAGTCCTATATTACGCGAAATGGACTCCTGTGAGCTTTACGTCACGTTAGAGCGTCGGTACGTCATCCAAAACAGACCTGGAGTTGTGTTTTGTTTCATTCACACATGTTTGAGTCACGCTTTATTATTAGTCTGTAACATCTCCAAAGCTCAGAATGCTCTGTTCCACCTTGTGATGTCACGAAGAGGTGGTTTCCAAGTAAACAGCTCCTTTTACCTTTTTGTTTAGTATACAGTTGTCCCTCACTATATTGCAGTTCACCTTTCGCGGCCTCGCTGTTTTACTGATTTTATTTAGTGAACGTGCATTGTGTCGTGCGTCCTGATTGGCTGTTGGACTGTAGACCATTGTGTCGTGCGTCCTGATTGGCTGTTGGACTGTAGACCATTGTGTTGTGCGTCCTGATTGGCTGTTGGACTGTAGACCATTGTGTCGTGTGTCCTGATTGGCTGTTGGACTGTAGACCATTGTCCATCAGTCTCCTCCGTGCCGTGTCTCCTGTCCAGTACAGAATGTATTCAGACAAATTCACATAAACGTTGGATCTCAGTGTGACTCTGAAGTGCTGTACGTTTGCAATTTGTTTTCTCCCCGACAAAACCCACAATGTCGATGAAACGTTCCGCACCGACAAAGACGCCTACGAAGGTTTGAACTTTGTGTTTAAACGAGAGAGAAATGTGAGAAAATGTTAACGCCTGTGTGAGAAAAGTGTATAAAGTGTGTGGTGAGGGGTTTTACAGACAAAAACAGAGAGAATAATGTAAAAAATTTAGCTGATACTTCACAGATTTCGCCTAATGCGGGTTATTTTTAGAACGTAAACGAGGACCACTGTAGAGCCAATTCCAGGGTAGAAATGATCCAAATGGAATTTAAAAACACAGTGGAGCACTTCCTGTATCACCTCATGACACACGCGTCACACGGGCCCTTTAAAGGTCACCCTGGGTTTATCTGTCTGCTCTCGATTACCACAAACTCCCCGCAGAGACGTATTTGCATTCTCGTAATTCTTGTTTCTACGTATTTGTAGA
Source organism: Periophthalmus magnuspinnatus (assembly GCF_009829125.3). Lineage (NCBI taxonomy): Eukaryota > Metazoa > Chordata > Actinopteri > Gobiiformes > Gobiidae > Periophthalmus > Periophthalmus magnuspinnatus. Next base: position 2,945,663 of record NC_047126.1, on the reverse strand, counting down.
TTCCAACATGTCTGAAGTTGTGTTGTAAATATCTCCCCTGTGTGCCAAACTGCGTTATGTCACTGTATTTGGAGTAACACACCTGAGCTGTTAGCCACTCCCAGATCGTCATGTATGGACACTGGCCTAGTTTTTTACGCACTCGTCCTTTTGTGGGTCTTTTTGCACGTTTCTTTTTACTCCGTGTTCAGACAGGCCAGGACAGTTACAGTAATTGTTGTTTTTGTGGGCTCCCGGGCGGTATTTTCTTTTCATGTGAGGTAATCTGTTGATTTTAAATGTCAGAGAGCCCAGCGCTTAAGGCTCACAACTTTACTCCAAATTTTAAACATTTTGGCACGAAATGTTATTCAGGTAAACGACTTTATACACCTCGAAAGTGAAGACATTCAACCACCGTGTTCACTTTAATTCTAGTTATAATTTTACATATTAGTTGAATCAAGTCTGTGATGGATTAAAAACCAAAAACTCTCCAAAAATATCGACTTTTGTTGCTTACAGTTTAGAAATCTAACAAACTAAGCCAGACAAGCAATGATATAAAGCTCATTACGTACATAGAATGGTAACGTTTAAATCACACGTGTCAAACTCAAGGCCCACGAGCCGATTGTGGCCCGTCATGTCATTTTATGTGGCCCACAACAACGTAAAGTAAAAGGTATGACAAGTTATACAGCCATATTTTTTACATCTATGGAAATACATATGCAATATTTGTAAATTGAATAAGTTATAAATACAGAAGGTTTATGAACAAGTTAAAAAAGTTGTTACATTTATTTTACGTTACATGTGGCCCTTTGAGAGCGGCCATTTTCCTGATGTAGTCCTCGGCGAAAATGCGTTTCACACCCCTTGTTTATGACATTTTTATTTAGCGCTTAGCCACAATAACAACATTCATCTGTGGGAGCCGGAATCGCATCGACCACCTGTGCATCAGTGGATCTAACCGCTCAACCAAGGATGTTTACGTCGAGAACGAGATTCGAACGCTCTACTTTTCTTCGTTTATATTGAAGGCCAGTGAATCGCTGCGATCGCTTTCAAAACTGTGAGTCTGTTTTGTAATGTAGATTGAGACTTTGAGTGAAAATCTGGAAAGAGGGAGAAGATGCGGGTGCCATCGATCAAATTAACGTAATACCATCCATAATAACAAGTAGAACTAAGCCTCCATTTAATGTTGTGACGAAATATTTGCGTTTGGATGGGGCCACCGTGGGGTAACACAGCCTTATTTTTGCATTGCCAAACATTCATTGCCATTCTGGTTGTTTTCCAATGAATATGTCAAATAAATAGGCAAGGGGAATGGGTCGCTCCTGCCAGTTCATGATTAGCTTGCAAAATACACGCTCGTAGCTTCATTATACTTGCTGCCAGCGCAGGTTCACGTTATAATGAATGTGTGTTTTGCTCCTGACTTGTGACTGAAGTGTAATAGCAGTATTTAGCTGCTCAAATGTTTGCACTTTGAGTTCATCTTGTGACTAAACTCGCTGCGTCGGCCATGTTCTCTGAAGTATAGAGCACATCAACTGCTCTCGGTCTGGTATTACGCTCTGAATATTGACTGGTTTGCTTTGCGTCATTTGCTGCTGTTATCTCCAAGTCCGCCCAGAATGCTGTTTGCACTTCCATCGGAGTTTGTTTAATTTCTGCACACCACTCCATGGTTTATCGGGCTTCAACAGCTTGGGGTAAAAGTAAATCCCTGTTGCTGACTTCATATCTGAGCTACATAACTGCATTTTGTGACTTTTTAAAAAATAGTTTAGCATCAACATCGTGTCCAGGATTCTGCCCAGTCTCTGTGGACATAGAATTTTGTCAGTTTTCAGTTTTCTGTGAATTGACCCAAGGATATGTCAAAGTCTTTGATTGTGTAACAGAGTAAAAGTTTAACAATTGGGGGCTAAATATTAAACTCCTGTGATCTGGTAGGATTTCTTTTTGCAGGCGTATAATCATTGGCGAGTGTTTGTCCGCTGATCCGAAGGTTAACGGTTCAATGGTTGATGTAAGACGCTCTGTCTTGAAGGTGGAAAAGCGATATATAAAGATGTGTGTGTGAACTAAGCGAGTGTGACGTCACCCACAACGTTCAGCTTCAGACAAATGAAGCTCATCGAGGCGAGAGCAGTTACAGCGGCGAGTTTGAAGCCAAGTTGCATATTAGGAATTCTGACTGTGAGTGTCATAGCAACCAAAGAGCCAATCTGGAGTGAGGTTGTTGAATGTAACGCCCCCTCTTGTCCTCACTGTTGGTTTAGCAGAGCGTGAATGCTTAGCAACGCTGTCAATCAAACCTGTTGCTAACGCTGGCGGGAGTGACCTCGTAGAAAGACGGCGCCTGATTAATGTTCATATCTTGATTTACAGACACAATAGTGAAATAAAAAACACAGGATCATGTAGAGTGGGTTAATACAAACATTTAAGACCAGTTACAGAGAGAGTGGCCACAGGTTTTCAATAGAAAGTGAATTGGAGCCAGAGTAGTTTAGCTTTGTCCCTTTACAGTCTATGACGTACAGGCAACAACAGGCGTTTTCCCAGTTATTCTTTCTGCTTTCCAAGTAACACGACATGAAATAATCTCTGTTACAGTTTTAGCCATTCGCCAAACAGTATTGTATATAACAATATTGTGTTAAATTGAGTTTGTACTGGCCTGGAATGTCCTTGTGTTTGTTTAGTAAGAAAAAGAGGAAGTTGAATAAGGTGTTTACAGGGCGACGGCTGCTCCCCCGAAGTCCAGACGCTGTGGGCTCGTTGTGGCTGAACCGCGAGGCAGACAGCGCCGTGTTCTCGTATGATCCGTGTTCTGTGAGGCGTCGTGTTCACATATAAGTAAATGTAAACGATAATATTGAAACTCAAGAGCAGATGCAAACCACAAAAACTATTCTAAATCTATTTTTATTGCAGTTCATGTTTTTTTATATCGTAAAAAAGCAGAATGAAACACTTTTGTACTTAGTTTGTATCTGTAAATGGTAGAACTAGTCATTGTGTACGCCTGTAGTATTGTTAAACATATTAAAGTCACTATATAGACGTTGTTTTTTATCAGCAGAAGTAAAAAGCCCCATTTATTCTCTTTTTGTGTTGAACAAAATGGATTCAGACATGGATCGAATGTGCCTTGGCCTGTCTAAATAATCACTATATTGACTTTATTCGACACGTGACAAATGGAAAAGTCATTTGTTTGGTCAATATTCATCGTGGGGAGTTTTTCTTTGCAATAGTGAGGAAACTTTGGTCATTTTTCTGTTCTACGATGAGATTTGAGCTGTAGAACTTTGAATTATGAACATCTGCGACTCATTACAAACACAATTTGACTTCTTAAGTGTTGCGTTCTGTTATGTTTTCTGTTATATTGCACATTTATAATATTTTTTGGACATAATTCTGCTTTATGTTTTGGTTTCAGCCTCATCGTTTATATTTACTTTGCTCTCGTGACAGGCCTGCTTCTCCACCATATTCCCAGTGTAAACTTGTGGGATGGCGAGGTGTTTGTGTCGAATCACGGCCCAGCGCTGAGGCCCACAGCTCAACGGCCCACAGGCTTTTGACTCGCTGACAATAGAAAACAAACCGAGACTGGATTACACCGGTCCTAAATTCCTCTCCAAACCTGTTTGAACCCTAATCCTGCGCACACAGACAAATCGCCAGAGCAGGCCAGAACTTGTTGCAAAAACTGTACAGCAAGTGGGAATAGAGTCGGTTTGATGCATTTTGGGCAGACGTGTATTTTCATCTTTACTTTTAACCTGGAAAAGTTGAGATTAGAAGCGGCTTAATGGGTTTTAAATAAAATTCCACTTAGCCTCCTTTGTTTACTTTAGGGTAATCCTCGCGCTCACACCTGCCAAAACTTTAGCTCCCAGTACGGCCCGAAGCGTGGCCCCGATGTGTCGTGTAGTGACTGATTAAACCAGGAAACACGGTAACCTGCCCACAGCGCTGTCCCTGCACTCACACATTGACAGAGTGCAGCAGGAGCAGAGCCACTTTGGGTCAGAAATAGGCACACACTGCTCCTGGGGTTTATATAGAACTCTAAATTGTTAACGTCATGGACCGCTAAACTTAAATATTTCATCATGACTGGCCAAATATTGCAGATTTTTTCTCCTGGCTGGACTGTAGCTGGACATTTTCACTAAAACAACATATTTCTCTTACAAATCAAGCTTGCAATTTGATACTGGTTTTCACTTTTTTTTGCGTTTCATTTTCATTTTTTCATGTATTTCGAGCAGATTAATGAACAAAAGAAGTCAGTGTACGTGTATCCAGTTCACTTAATGCACATTTCACATATTTATTCCTTATTTAAGCTCAAAAAGGACTGGGAAGAAGAAAACGTATTGAATCCAACCCTTGTCTTCCGTGGCTCCCGTCTGCGCTCTGTGGCTCCCGTCCGCGCTCTGTGGCTCCTCTCTGCGCTCTGTGGCTCCTGTCTGCCCTCTGAGGCTCCTGTCCGCGCTCTGTGGCTCCTCTCTGCGCTCTGTGGCTCCTGTCTGCGCTCTGTGGCTCCCGTCTGCCCTCTGTGGCTCCCGTCTGCCCTCTGTGGCTCCCGTCTGCGCTCTGTGGCTCCCGTCTGCGCTCTGTGGCTCCCGTCTGCGCTCTGTGGCTCCTGTCTGACTCAAGACCAGAGGTTACAGAGCCTTTTCTGTGGCAGTGCCCAGATTACGGCACAGCGCCCTCTGCCTGTCAGATTTTCAGTCTTTTACACAGTTTAAGATTAGACTGAAAACCCACCTCTTCTCCCTGGCATTTAACACTATCCAGACAGGACATCTTAGTGTTTTATTGTTATTTTCCTATGTTTTGTACAATCTGTTTATACGTTTTTTATGTGAAGCACTTGTAAATGTGTTTTTAAATGTGCTATATAAATAAAATTGAATTTGAATTTATAAGAATCTCTCTTGAGCCCATTAATATTACAACAAACTGGAGAACTCTTAAAAAACAGCATTCATCAGCTTTTTCACAGCTTGATTTCATTTTATTTTTCTCACAAGCGCATCCCCCTCTCCTTCACCCAACCTTTTATATTAAAAAAATGCAGCGGCGTCTTTTATTTTGAGGTAAGACTCTCGGTGTAGCATCCTCTCTTGCGTTTGGTCCCCTGCTGGTGTGATCTCGGAGGGTGCGTGCGCTTGCAGAAGTGCAGACTGGCACATTCAGACGCCGGTGTTGTGGTTTCTGTTTGTTGTGCGTCACAGAGTCTTGTCAGAACAGGTGTCGGGCTGTGATCACGTCCCCTCTTCACTTTCCTGTCACCGACTTACCCCAAAGCTACTGTTTTTTCCTTCTCACCTCCATCTGATCAACTGTATTTTCTCGTTTTTTTCTTGACGTTGCGGTACGGCTAACACCAAAATCAGTGAGACTTCCGACGGCTAACTGTCGTGCGCTAACTCTGCATAACGCACGAGTAATCCGGCTGTGTTTAAATCACATTTTATATCACTACGCTGCCATCCCCATGACCTCACCATCGCAACGGGTAAACAAATGCTCAACGGCTCTGAGTAGCATGTAGGGGCTAGCTTAATAGGCTCTGTGCAGCATGCTAGCTAGCGCACAGTGTCTCAAAGCAGTCTAATCTAAAATAAACAACCTAATAACAGTTAAATTAAGTAAAAATAAAGACTACACGATTATTTTTATATGTAGGACACTTCAGTTTGTGGTGGTGTTTTAATATTTATTATGCTTCAAGGTTAGCATTAGCGTTAGCATTGAGACACAAACATCTTTCTCTAAACACAAAAGTATCCTCTGATGAAGTATTTATTTTATTTGCGTAATTTTGTCAGTGACATCCACCCGCAGCTCCCCGTCCGCTGCTTCATCTTTAAGCTAAATATTTATTCGTTTTAACGTGACTCTGCAAAAACCTCGTAGAGATAAACCTGGACAGGAAGTAGTGACGCTAACACTGAGGTTACCGGGCGCTATTCTGCACAGAGCATATTTAAAACACCGAAACAACCGATTATAACTGAAGCGTTTACAGACAGCGAACGGGCTTTTCACATTCACAGGTGACACATTTCAGTTTGTAGCCGTGGTAACAGCGCATTTAACAATTTGGAGCCGTGCGTTGTGCAGTTTTAAGACTCCACATTGTGCATTAAAACCGCAGAACGCACTGCTCCTCGTTGTTTAAAGCTTATCTCTATTGCTGTTTACATTTTAAGGGAATCTCAAAGCTACACACAATGACATTATTATTAACAATTAGCAGTACAAGATGATCGGAACTACAGAAAATATCCAGCGTTTCCAGCGACGTAAAATCAACGTACTGGATTTAGATGCTTTGAAATGCGCGTATTGAAAGTGCACAGTCTGATCCGGGCTTGCCACATGTCCCATTTGGTCTTTTTAATTTAATTTCTGTTACACGTGTCAAGGTTTTTCAGATAGCAGAAGATACGGGATGTGACGTAAACCGTTATACGCCGTTATCGGTCTTGGCTTTTTCAAATTTTTCTGATATTTCCTGAATTCGTGCGTCCCAACAGTTGGCAGTTGTCACCGACCTTGAGATTGGGTCTGTGTTTGGACGGAAGTTTTATGGCGGATTTAATCTCATCTGTTATATCGTCTCAGTTTTGCACTTTAGAATATTCTGACTCCGGTGTGATAATAGAGGGCATTGTGTCCCCGTTCACATTGTCTTGTTTATGAAACTCGGACGTGCGTTCAGAATTTCACGTCTGCTCGCTTCTATTCAGTGTGAAGGCTGCTCTGTTGAACTCACTCTGTAATCCAAATGTCTGTCTCTTGATAAAGCTGTAGAAATCTCCTGAATAACCCCTGTTTCCTGCTTTTGAAGGCGTTGAAGTCAAGGCGTTTGCCGGTTCAGTGAACAGCACATAGTTTACTCAGAATGGACGCCTCTGTTTGTACCAGCATAAGAACTAGTTTGTCTTTTTGTTGTCTGCTGCGGTTTTACGTTTTTAATTGCATCTTTCATTCCTCGCTCTGTTAGACATTCTGTCCCGCTGATTAATGTCAAACCGGTGTGATCAGTGTCCTGCCTATGTTGATGTTTTGTTACTGTGTTAAGCTGTTACTGCGTTTAGAGGATAGGCCTGTTGTTCAGATCGTGTATAAGAATCTACCGAGGAGTTTTCACGTTTATGGGTGGATTTTGAGGATCATTTAGACGGCAACGGGACAACAGTCTAAGCGGAGACTCTTAAACGTCCCTCACCCAGGGCCGGTCCCAGCTTTCAGGGGGCCCTAAGTTGAATGTGTCTCTGGGGCCCCCTCCTGGCTCAGCTGTTGGTGATTCACATTTGACACATTCTGACTCTGCTCTCATCACTTTGACCAGTTGTATTTTTGTTTATCTGAGCAACATCAGACTGAAAACATCCAGAATGTCACAACGACCACAGTCACAACAACAGAACACAAATATATAAGGGGTGAGGGGGAAGATTTTAACATTTTTAGAAATTTTTTCTTCGTTTCTGGTGGATTTTAATGTGTTCCAGTTGTCGACAGTGTTCTTACATTTACATTATGTCGGGTCCTTGCTCCGGGGTAAACACAGAGCTGCCCTCACCTCTGCCCGACTCAAAAACAAAATAGCAGCAGCAGATATTTTACTAGCATAGATATAAAACAAATGTGATTGTTTTAGAGGGATATTTTAAGCTGCTGTAAACACACAAGCTCTGTGCCCAATAAAACTTGATATATAAATTGCTGCACTCTTGGGGGCCCTCTGCTGGCCTTGGGGCCCAAAGCAGTTGCTCAGTCTGTTTATAGTCTGAACCGGCCCTGCCTTCACCCCAGACACTTAATAAACGATAATATTGAAACAAATTTATGCCACTGACACAAAAACTCTTAAGTAGAAATTAATCTAAGTGTAACATACGGTTTAAAACAGTAAGTTTGTATCTAGAATTGGTTATTTATGCAGCTCTCTACAGCTCAAATCTCATCTAGAACAGAAAATTAAGTTTCAGTGTCGTTAGCTTCTCCCTTCACACAGATATAAGTCAGTGTCCAGCAGAAATCTGACCAGAACTGAAGAAGCAGCGAAACATCTTCACTCCTACGATGTCTTTTTGTCCAATTGACAGATTTAAAATGTTTCTTTTACTAAACAGAAAAATAACAAAATGTTCTCCACTAGTATAAAGAAAAAACAACCACGCGACCTCCAAATATGATTGTTCCCCGTCATGTGTCAAGTACTGAACGACAGGCCTACTCCGGTGGGACCCCGGGGCGTTCCCAGGCGATCCGAGACACACAGTCCCTCCAGCGCGTCCTTGATTGAACGCACAAGATTGAATATTTTGATTTCAAATTGTCATCGCTATGGCAACAGTCCTAATTTCTTGACACCCATGCATCGGGAGTGTATGTTCCCACAGCTCCATGTCCTGTTTTCTCACATTTAAGGGATATTTTTGAAAGCAAATCCATAGCGTCTACCCTCACCCGGGCTCTAAACTTAACCATAATCTCAAAACTATGCGAACATAGGACTCAGTTTGGAAGATTTTCAACAAACGCAGAGTGAATACAGTTGATTTATTTATTGATTTTGAGCTGAAAAATGAAAATACTTTGCATTTCACATATGTTTCCTTAGTTACTGACTGATATGTTATGCTAAATAAATATAAATCATAAACCATAATGTTAAAACTCATTTATGCCACCGACACAAAACCCAAGAGCAAATTCAAACCACAAAACCTAATCTAAATCTACAATACTGTTCAAAAACCATGAGCTGGAATAAATAAACAGCAGAATGAAACACTTTAGTTGGTAGTTTGCATCTGTAATGAGTCATACAAGTTATTAATTCAACTTTTCACAGCTCGAATCTTGTCATATTGCCAAAAAATAACAAAAATGTTCCCAGTAGTGCAAAAAAAACAGTACATTCGGTAAATATTGACCCCAAAAAACATTGTTCCAGCTTCATATATAGAACGATAAGCTGATGTAGTGATTTTCATGACAGGAGCGTGATGGTTTGATCGATGTTTGGTCTATAAATGATCATTTTCTGTGTTTGATATGGTCCCAGTCCTGATATTTATACAAGCTTCATGGATCACAGTGGGTTTACAGAGCAGGGGCAGGTTTATAATCTCTCAAAATGGGATAAAACGTGCGCTGAATGAAACAAAACACTACTCTCATGATTCAATTTGACACTTAACTAATCGAGCGAAGACGACACACAAAAGCGCTCGTTCTGGAGGGCCATTTTAATCTCAGGAGCTGGTTAAGTTTAAGGGCTTCTCCATTTGGTGTCACTTCTGATCTTTCTCGCCACTCAATGATCGTCGAAGTGATTTTTCTCACTAGAAACGCTCCCGGGCTTAATATTTTAAACGTGCGAAACAGATGGGAGCTCTTGACGAGGCTCGCGTCCTCGCTCCAAGACCTCTGGGCAACATGAAGCGTCTCGCGGCGTCGTATTAACCACCTGTGTGCGGAGCCAACCAGATAATGGCCGTGCAAATAGTGTGTTGACGGCTCGGAGGATACTGTGTGTCAGCAGCCACAGGAAGAGACTCTCACACTAATGACCTGCTTCATGCCGCCTGGTTTAGACGAGAAAGTGGCTCACATTTCCATTTGCCAGTGGAGTCGATATCAGATGCAGCCTAATAACCAAAAATCCCAAGTTTCCTGTTTTCTTTCTTGTTGGATATAATTAATAGGGATGCAGCGATCCAGCTTTTTCAGTTGGGACATCGATTTTGATACTTTGGCTGTGAGTATCTGTATAAATCGATGCCGTAGAGACTGAAAATGGCATTTATTTCCATCCATCCAAGTGAAATAAGCCAAAACTGATATAAAAATGTGTTATGTAGCTGTTCTTTCTCTCCAGAGGTGGAAGGTAATAAAGTACAAGTAGTAAAGTGCTGTACTTAAGTCGAATTTTTAGGTATCTGTACTTTATTTTAGTACATTTTACAGTGGATACTTACTTTTACTTCACTACATTTGAGAGCAGTATCTGTACTTTCTACTCCACTGGACTAAAAAGTAAAAAGTACTTATCGTATTTTGTCACTTCGAGGGGTTATTTTTACCATGTTCGTGGAAACATCCTGATTAGTTTTCGAGTTCTTTGAGCAAAACAAAAATAAACACACAAAATTCATATGAAAAATGTCCAAATACGTGTCATTTTTAATCATTATCACCACATTCACACTTATTAACAAACCTTGTGTGAAATATTTGTACTTTTTACTCTTAAAGCACATTTTTAAACAGCTGCTTAAATACTTTTACGTAAAGTAGATTTGACACGTTTACTTCTACTTGAGTAACTTTGTACTTCTATATCTGTACTTTTAGTTAAGTAACAAATGTAGGGTTCGGGTAGGTAGTTACATGTCAAATGTACAAACTTGTCCCTATCAAATAAATATATAAATAAAAATAAATAAATAAATAAAATAATAAAATAATAATAATAATAATAATAATAATAATAAATGTAAACAATGTAAAAAATATAAATAATAAATATAAATAATAAATATAAAAAATTAATAATATATAAATCAATCAATCAGTCAGTACTTCATCCACCACTGTTAACAGCTTTGTCTAAATAAAAATTCAAAAATTTAGGAGACTTTTTGGGTAAACTATGAGCAGTAATTAAGTCTTTTTACATCATTTTATACGTCCAACCAGGATATCGACTGAACTGATATTTGGAAGCCGATATTTGATCCAGCAAATGATTCAGTATCGCCGCCGATATCAGCTCAGTGCATCGCTAATTGATGTATAAAAGCTGACTCAGAGCAGTCGTCTCCATCACATGAGGAGTCGACAATGAGAACGTGAACATGCCCCCGATAAAAACACTCTTTGGGCCGTCCACCTACTCCGCTAAACTCTGGAACTACTTAAACTCAGAGCTGAAACTGGACCTGGACTGGGCTGCGTTTACACGTGAACTTAAACGTGTCTTTGAGAACAGTCCGACATGTGATCGCTGATAAACCCGACCTGCATTTGCCTTTGTGTATTATTAAATTATAAAGTGAGCCCTGTGTGGGTTTTTTGCCTTAACAGACACTGCAAATTAGTCTTGGCTGCAAATGTTGTAGTAGTTACACGTCTAATGTACAGACTTAATAAAATAATACATAATAAAGAAAAAATATATAAATAATAAAGAAAAAATAAACAATAAAGAAAAAAATTAAAAATATATAAATAACAACATAAATAACAAAGAAAAAATAAATCATAAAGAAAAAATAAACAAAGAAAAAAAATATAAATAACATAAATAATAAAGGAAAAAATAAATAATAAAGAAAAAATATATAAATAACATAAATAATAAAGAAAAAAATAATAAAGAAAAAATAAATAATAAAGAAAAAATAAACAAAGAAAAAAATATAAATAACATAAATAATAAAGGAAAAAATAAATAATAAAGAAAAAATATATAAATAACAAATAATAAAGAAAAAAATAATAAAGAAAAAATAAATAATAAAGAAAAAATAAACAAAGAAAAAAATATAAATAACATAAATAATAAAGGAAAAAATAAATAATAAAGAAAAAATATATAAATAACAAATAATAAAGAAAAAAATAATAAAGAAAAAATAAATAATAAAGAAAAAATAAACAAAGAAAAAAATATAAATAACATAAATAATAAAGGAAAAAATAAATAATAAAGAAAAAATATATAAATAACAAATAATAAAGAAAAAAATAATAAAGAAAAAATAAATAATAAAGAAAAAATAAACAAAGAAAAAAATATAAATAACATAAATAATAAAGGAAAAAATAAATAATAAAGAAAAAATATATAAATAACATAAATAATAAAGAAAAAAATAATAAAGAAAAAATAAATAATAAAGAAAAAATAATACATAAAAATAATGATAAATAAATAAACATGAATTCAGCAGGCAATGTACCATAAAATCAACATAAAATAAAACCTTCTAAAACATTACTCTATAGATGCATGTGCTGTTTTGTTCATTTTCTCTTCGTTTACTCACCAAACAGGTAAGGGTTGGATTTCTGCATGATGGACTCTAAATATATATTAAAAAACCCCTCAAGACCCCATCAAAATACTTCTGGATCCAGAGCTGGGCGTGTCATGTGTATTTAAGTGCTCCTCCACCAAAGTACTGCGGGCCAAATAACGACTACATCCTCCAAAACAGACCCGCCATTGTACACACGTATGCGCCATTCCTAAAGTTCCTGTTCTTGCCAAGTACTGAAAGTATTCAGTTCACATGCTACTGTAGAGGGGCAGAGGTAGGACTCTCACGATAATACGTTTTGAACCAGGATAGAAAACGATAATATTGAAACTACTTTACGCCACTGACACAATAACAATAATGCGAGATAAACCCAGTGATCCATTTTTAAATACATGTTAATAGTAAAATGAAGCAATACTTGGTCATAAAAGTTACGTATTCAACCCTCTACAGCTCAAATCTTTCCGTATTACAGTTGTCCCTCACTATATCGCGGTTCATCTTTCGCGGTCTCGCTGTTTTTGCAGATTTTTTGAGTGCGATTTTGCTTTTTTTTTTTTGCCTCCTCCATGCCAAAACCCACAATGTCGATGAAACGTTCTGCACCGACAAAGGCGCCTACGAAGGTTTGAACTTTGAGAGAGTTTAAACAAAGAGAGAAATGTGAGAAAATGTTAATTCCTGTGTGAGAAAAGTGTATAAAGTGTGTGGTGAGGGGGTTTACAGCTGTGAAACATATAGAATAATTGTAAAAAGCTGACGACTTTGCAGATTTCGCCTATTGTGGGTTATTTTTTAGAACGTAATCCAACGTTTACGAGGAAATTATAGTCGTTTCCCACTAATAAAGGAGACTACGGTGGCCTCACACAGTCAAACCTTTTGCCCACATATCTTATCCGTAGGAGATGGAAAGTGTTTGTCTTCCTTCTAGTTGAAAGAGACTCATAAGTGATTCTGCGTAAAGCCCTTTGTGGGTCTAAACAAAGACTTTGGAGCATTGAACTCGCTTTAGTCTGAATGAGTTGAATTGTAGGATCATTTCTCGTTCCCCCGCGTCGATGTCTTTGATGCTCCTTGGCGTTTATTTGCGTCGTGCTGTGATCGCCGCACGCCTCATTGTGGCGGCCTTCAAACGCGAGCAGGTAAATGACATGTTTGATGTGTTTGAACCGCGTAAGCTAATATCAGAAGCTCTGGGTTAATTGCGAGTTCTTTCCCCTCGCGAGGCTGTCAGGGCAGTGAACCCCAGCTGCGATAATTGAGCTGAGGTAAACCTGTGATGTTTGCTGCTGACGTAATCTGCAATCTGTTTCATAATCTCTCGTCTGTTTCATAATCAGTGATGTTGTACTCAAGAAGAATTAGAACAATTTCTGTAATGTTTCGACAGATGGAAGTGACAATGATGAAAAATTTAAATACGTCAACTGGACAAAAGGTTTTTTTAGACTGAAGAGGCATCGTTTTTCATCCAATCCGCTTCTTCAGTTCTGGTCAGATTACTCCTGGACACTGCCTTAGATTCTAAAAAGATGAAATCTGTGAAGTATCAGCTTTATTTTTTCCAATTATTCTGTTTTTGCTGTAAAACCCCTCACCACACACTTTATACACTTTTCTCACACAGGCGTTAACATTTTCTCACATTTCTCTCTTGCTTAAACATAAAGTTCAAACCTTCGTAGGCGTCTTTGTCGGTGCAGAACGTTTCATCGACATTGTGGGTTTTGTCGGGGAGAAAACAAATTGCAAACGTACAGCACTTCAGAGTCACACTGAGATCCAACGTTTATGTAAATTTGTCTGAACACATTCTGTACTGAACAGGAGACACGGCACGGAGGAGACTGATGGACAATGGTCTACAGTCCAACAGCCAATCAGGACGCACGACACAATGGTCTACAGTCCAACAGCCAATCAGGACGCACGACACAATGGTCTACAGTCCAACAGCCAATCAGGACGCAGAACACAATGGTCTACAATCCAACAGCCAATCAGGACGCAGAACACAATACATGTCGATTCGATACAATTCAGTCAGAAATATAGACTTCCGTGACCCTTAATGATCAGCCCCATTTTCACAAAACATAAACGTTAATGGTGCTTTTATCTTCTGTAGAACAACACATCAGACTGGTCAGTTTTATTCATCCTCAGTTTATACGAGCTCCACATTTACACGAACAGAGACATGTGCAGTTTAACAACTCTGAAGTATCACAACACATCGACTAAAACAACCGTGAGACTAAAAGTTTTTGTTAAACCAGTGTCTGTGCAGATCTAATCAGAAATACACCTGTTCTAATCATCAAAACAAACAAGTTTCTTTCCACTAATCAAGCCACACAATTGTAGCACTGTGACAGAATAATTTGGTAAAATATATATATAAATACAGCAACCCATGATATCGATACTGTATCATTAAATTAAACGATTTATTTTTGCACAAATCTAATTATGACTGGCGTGTACGACTGAGGGATTACAAAAAAAATATCATAATTGCTCCGGTTTTTCTATGGCAGCGTTCGACTTTGTTACCCAAGTACGTTTTTCATCGCACCTTCTGAATGTTTAGAATAAATACGGTTTGAGACGAGAGATAAAGAGGCGATTTTTGTCAGGAAAAACAATGCATCTTTGAACGGGAATGGGGAGCTTTGGCATCTATTCTCTCCTATTTATACCTCCACCCTCAGACCTAAATCAAAACGGGGACGACAACAGTGCTAGCCGGTATGCTAATAGGTGTGAAAGCTCCCATTAGGGGCCTGAACCATTATGCAAAATATGACTCAGGCTCAGATCGCGCTTAGTGTAGCTCAATAGACCAAGTTAACAAACAGAAACTCTAAACGAAAGGTGTGTTAGTTTAAGCGTAGTTAGCTCATCAAAACTAGGAAACAGTAGTGCTATCCAGTATGCTAACAGGGCCGAGAGTACCTGAAAGCATGATTTTTGTTGTATTTGTTTTACTTTTAAACCTTGCGCTGAATACTGTGTGTTACAAATACTGAGTTAAACTTGTTTCTCAATAAGAATGCGACACTGGGACCTGCTACTTCATCTTCAGGTTGAGCAGAAGCCTTGTAATCCATCTTTTCACTGACTACAAGCATCTTTTAGTGACATTCTACCTTCCTCGGTATATCCATTTATGACCTTGTACGGACAGTATGTAACTAGGACCAGCGTTCTATAGATAGTACCTTTCTCGGGTTATAAGTGCTGGAAAAACTCCTTTGAAATGAAACGCGCGTGCTGACGTCTGTAACTTCATTCATCTGATCAAATAAACTTCTTTCAACTCTCTAAATGGTCTGCGATCTTTTCATTCGTAATTACAGGAGCCATTAAGGGCCCGAGTGATTATCCAAAGTATGACTCAGGCACAGTTCACACTTAAGGTAGACGGAGCTAACAAACAGGTGTGTTAGCTTCAGTGTAGTTAGCTCCGCCCTTCAGACAGACATAAGGCAGTGTCCAGGAGTAATCTGTCCAAAACTGAAGAAGCGACTTGTATGAGCAGCCAAACGTCTTTAACTTTTTGCCCAGTTGATAGAGTCAAATGTTTCTTTTACTACGGATCATACCTGGATCACTAAGGGATTACAGAGACGTACAGTTGTCCGTCACTATATCGCGGTTCACCTTTCGCTGTTTTGTGGATTTTTTAAGTGCAATTTTACATGCTTTTTTTTTTTTTTTTTACAGTGTATTAGCGTGCATTGTGTTGTGCGTCCTGATTGGCTGTTGGACTGTAGACCATTGTGTCGTGCGTCCTGATTGGCTGTTGGACTGTAGACCATTGTGTTGTGCGTCCTGATTGGCTGTTGGACTGTAGACCATTGTGTCGTGCGTCCTGATTGGCTGTTGGACTGTAGACCATTGTCCATCAGTCTCCTCCGTGCCGTGTCTCCTGTCCAGTACAGAATGTGTTCCGACAAATTTACATAAACGTTGGATCTCAGTGTGACTCTGAAGTGCTGTACGTTTGCAATTTGTTTTCTCTCCGACAAAACCCACAATGTCGACGAAACGTTCTGCACCGACAAAGACGCCTACGAAGGTTTGAACTTTGTGTTTAAACGAGAGAGAAATGTGAGAAAATGTTAACGCCTGTGTGAGAAAAGTGTATAAAGTGTGTGGTGAGGGGTTTTACAGACAAAAACATAGAGAATAATGTAAAAAATAAAGCTGATACTTCACCTGTTGTGGGTTATTTTTAGAACGTGACCCCCGCGATAAACGAGGGACCTCTGTATATCAGATCGTATTGTATTGAATTGAAAAAGTACTATATCGAGATGCGTATCGTATCGTCGCCTGCGTATCGAGGTGTGTGTTTGGAGTCTCTGGTGTCGTCCGTGCACATTTGACTTGTTTGAAATCCTCGTACAAACCTGAGGCTGTGATTTCGTGTTTTATGGATCTTAATGTTCATCTTTTTCTGTCTCAGCCCAAGTTTTTAGAACCTCTCCACTCCTCACTCGGATAAACGCAATGTTCTCCCCATCAATTCCCATTCCACTTTACAGATCCGTTGGCCGTTTTTAAATCCGTCCCGACTCCCCAGAACCACCAAAACTATTGCACTTGTTCGTTTTGTCACAATGAGAAATGGATTATATTGTGTTTTTTTTTTTTTTTGTGATCTCCATCTTCTCTTACGTTTTATTATTTCTTTTCAAAATCGAAATAAAAATGACTTGAGGTATTGATTTTGTGAAGATACAGTGCGATTTTAACACAAATAGTCCAGATTCTTTCCCTGAGGCTGTGGACGTCGTCGTTAAAAAGACACGGACATAAAACTGACGTCTCAATACAAAGTTCATTAATTCCCCGACATAAAAAAAAAAAAAAAAAAAAATCTTGTATCACATTGGTTGAATTATTTTAAAGTAGAGATCCACGACACGATACTGGTGATCCGATATCAGGGCCGATATTTGCATTTTTGATGGATTGGATATCGGTTCAGTTGATATTGATTCATTTTATATTTATTCAGCTGATATCGGTTCACTCGATAACAGTTCACAGTATCGGCACAGTTGGCATCGGTTCAGTTGATATCAATTTGTTTGATATTAAATCAGTTAATGTCGGTTCACTCGATATTGATTCAGTCGATACAGGTTCACTTGATATCGGTTCATTCGATATTGGGTCACTCGACATAGATTCAGTTGATATCGTTTCACTCGATAGCGGATCAGTTGATATCGGCTCACTCAATATAGGTTAATTTGATATCGGTTCATTCAATATCGGTCCACTCGATATAGATTCATTTGATATCGGTTCAGTTGATATCAGTTCAGTTGATATCCCTTCACTCGATATTGGATCAGTTGATATCAGCTCAGTCGATATAATTTCAGGCGATATCGGGTCCGCTGATATCAGTTCATTCGATATCGCTTCACTCGATATCCCATTTTGATCTATAAATTTGTGTAATAATTTTAGACATTTTTCTGGACATCGTTGGCCTAAAAACCTTGTAATATTTTTCAGAGTTGTCCTGTAGTTAATTTAAATGATAAATAAAATCTCTCTTTTAGTGCCAGGTGGAAAAGCAGTGTATAAAAAAGTGTCCATTTAAATAAAAGTGTCCATTTAAATAACACACAGCACGTTTGGATATATTTTGTACGTCGTGTCCTGTTTTCAGTCTCTGTCTTAGTATCGGTTCATATCAGGGATCGGCAGACACTTAAAGCCAAAGCATCGGCATCAGTATCGGAACAAGCTGGATCGCTGCGTCCCCGTTTTAAAGTTCACAGATCCATAATAAATGCGGCGGAGTTACCCAAACACATTAATACCGACGAAGAAGATTTAAAACCATTTCAATTGTATGTTTTATGTATGAGTTATGTTCAGTGACCTGCTTTTTACCCCTATTATGAATCCTGTCCTCACTAATAACGGTGTAAAACTGATTTACGCCTCCACATTGTAATAAATACCAAGCCGCAGTCAAACACGCACACACACACACACACACAGTCAAATGCACACACACACACGCACACACTCGCACACACACATATACAGTGCAGGAATGTGCTGTTTTCATTCCTCGACCTGGCCTGTCAATCAGAGGAACTTGGCTGTGCGCTGTTGAAACACCACCATCCAAGCTACACAAATTCCACCCATACCACACACACGCACACCCCCACACGCACGCACACACACAACAGGCACACACTCGACTACACTCTCACTCTGTGTCACATTTAGTTCCATCTGGATAAGCAGAATATCAATCTCCAATAATGCAAATTCTGCTGCAGAGTAGAGCTGGGAATCGCCGGATCTCACGCGATTCAATAAACGTCACGCGGCTCCCGATACGATATTATCACGATATGACGATATACGCGATAATCCACAGAACCAAATGCACGTTAGCGACGATGTTTATTTGTTAAACCGCTATTTTAATCGTCAAAACAGTGAGTGTGACAGTAGCTCAGTTGGTAGTTGGACTGTTTCTCCTCTGACTCACAGGTTGACGGTGCGATTCCTGCTCACACAGATATAAATACTGTTGCTGTGTCCTTGGGCAAGGCACTTAACCCGCTTTGTTAGTGTCCGTGTGTGAATGGGAGAGAGCGTTGAGCGCCGTGAAGGTGGAAAAGCAAAAAAAAAACCCCAATATGTTAAGTGTAACAAACCAAAAAAGCAAGATATACCACAGAAGAAGAAGAAAAAAAATGAAGAAACTGAAGAAACAGATTAAGAAATAGAAAAACAAATCAAGAAGTAGAAGAAGAAATAAAAGAAGAAATAGGAAAAAAAGAAGAAATTGAAGAAATAGAAGAAATAGGAAAAAAAAATGAAGAAATAGAAGAAGAAATAAAAGAAAAAATAGGAAAAATTAAGAAATGGAAGAAATACAAGAAGAAGAAATAGAAAAAAATTAAGCAACTGAAGAAACAGAATAGGAAATAGACGAAATAGAAATACAAATCAAGAAGTAGAAGAAGAAATAAAAGAAGAAATAGGAAAAAAATGAAGAAATTGAAGAAATAGAAGAGGAAATAGAAAAAAAATGAAGAAGAAATATAAATACTTGATATTTACATTTTGCAGACAATAATTAGGGATTTTCTTTTTGATGGATTAAATATCAGCTTACAAGTTCAGCCATGTCGCATTTTGGTTTATAAATTGTTGTAATAAGACGATTTACCAATGTTGGTGATAACACTGAAACTACTTTAATCCACTAATTTATGATTTATGATTTAAATTTAAACAACGCACGATAATCCCAGTGAACCATTTGTTAAAACTGCAACAAGTAAACAGCAGAATGTACCAATATTTAACCATGAAAGAGACTTATTCACCTCCCCACAGCTCAAATCTTATATTACAACAAAAACACCCCAAACTTCTCCTTTTTAGCAAAGAAAAACTCCTCAGGATAAATATTTAGGCCCAAAATACACAGATCCAGGTTTGATCGATAAGTAGATGTGGTGATTATCGTGACAGTGATGGTTTCTGTTCTACCACAAACTCCACCTCCTGCTGAAGTTTTGTGGAGGAGTTTTAGTTTTACAGTGCGCTCGCGTGGGGCCTTCCTGACGGACCAGCCCAGGTCAGAGGTCACGGCCGCTCTGCCTCAAATCGTCTGGAGGGCAGCCATGTTCGTCCCCCTCCTGTTCCCAAAAGTAGAAACGGAAATGGGCTTTCAGAGATTGGCCATGGAAGCCTGAAACTTTGAGATTCAACTTTTTTTTATTTTTATCTTGATCATAAACAGATGCAATGGAAGAAGCAAACTCTGCTACGTGATGTGCAGCGTTAAAAGAGGTCAGTCTGGATTTTTCTCAGCTCCGGTAACGATTGTGTTCAGGAGAAGGTCACCAGTGTTGTGTTGTTTTGGGTTAAAATAAGAAATGTGTGAAACGTCCCTGTAAATCTTGGTTGTGGTTCAAATATTGTACAAAAAGTAAGTGTAAAAATAAAGTACTGCATTTTCCAGACTGTAAATGGCAATTTTTTCATAGTTTGGGGGGTGCGACTTATACTCAGATGCCACTTATATGTTATAAACTTATAAATTAATAAAATACACTTTAGGCTCGTGTACCAGTATTTATTACTCCTGTACCATTGGAAATTTAAACATTTTTCAACATTACAATAATTTAAAAGACATCTGAGAAAGACTGAACACAAATACCTCTAAAACAGGTGGGCAAAGTTTTTGAGACACGGGCCACATTGGGTTCTAAAATGTGACAGAGGGGCCGGGCCAGGATATATATTTGTAAATACAGTGTTACATTAGAGATTTGGTCTGTAACATGTGGCAAAACATGAATATGCAAGACTTATTGTACAAATAGTTTTCCAAATGCATTCTTTTAAAAACTCGCCTTCAGAGAAAGGCTTGCTAACTTTTGCCAATTTGGATGTAAAAAGAACCTACCTTGGTACTTTGATCAGACTTGAAAATATTTTGTTGTCGTTTTGTTGCGTATTAAACACTCAGCGCTCACTATCCACTTTTCTTTTCTTTGATAAGCTCGTTTTTGCAGAAGGGCTGATAAGAGAATAAGAGAGTAATACAAGGTTGATGTAGCTGAAGTGCGCCATAATTTGGTCACGTTCGATTGGCCGGATTAATAAGCCCAACGGGCCGTATGTGGCCCCCGGGCCGTAGTTTGCCCACCACTGCTCTAAAATAAAGTCGTATTCTGCCGAGCGACGCTTCATCTTCCTCCGGAGTTGTTGGATTTGTTCAGAATCGACACTGAGGATGAAGAATTCAGTGGATTTATTGATTTGGAGTGAGATCCAGAGTAAACTTGTTGTTTTTTCTGCTTTATTTATCTGATTAACTGTTAATATCTTACGTTAACAAACCAGACACGTGTTCAGTTCTGTCTGTGCTTCATGGAGCTGAATAAATATAAATGTGTTACGTTAGCGTTAGCATTAGCGTTAGCGTGATGTACTGATATTCAGCCTGTTGGTCCACATTTTATTATTATTATTAGAACTTGACTTTAAAGATAAAATGTCTGTTCTTGGTCTCGGATTTTGTAAAATAAATTTCCCCAAAAATGCGACTTATCGTCCAGTTCGACTTAGATGTTTTTTTTCTTCATTATTTTGCATTTTTCAAGAGTCCAGAGCGACGTATAGTACAGAAAATACAGTAAATGTGAAGAAATGTCACTGTATGAGAATAATACGCAACAAATATCTCTCCATTTTACTTTTAATCAGCTTTTTGCAGACTTTTTTAAACATGGCATAATCAGGACGACTGAGAGGTTACACAAACATGTTTTTAAGTTGGAGGGATTTTTTTTTTTGGATCAGATATCTGCCTCCAAGTTCAGCCATATTCCATTTTGGTTTATAAATTGGTGTAATAAGACGATTTACCAGCATCGGGCAAAACATCTCATTATATTAAACTTTTATTTTCACAAAGCTGTTCACGTGTTTTACCTCATTCCATTTGCGTTTCTACAAAAAGATACTTAAAGCCAACGTATCAATACCAGAAAAAGCCAGATCGGTGCATCTCTTTTCAGATTCTAGCGTGTGATGGTGTCGTACTCCCAGATGGGGGCGCAAGAGCCAGATTCCCCCATTGATTACATTGTACTTTGCCACGAAATATCCCAAATGTAACCGCAAATCCAGCAATTGCGATATCATACTGTTTTCTACCTGCCTCCCACCTCTAACTGTGTGAAAAGGGATTGTGCCATTTTGGTCCCGTCTCTTTTAAGTATAAATTTAACATGGTTCTTTTTAACGCCATCAGTCGGTTTTACAAACAATAACTATACATTGGCATATAGCTCTCCCGTGTAATTAATATTGCTTTTTTTTCCCTCAGTGTGTTCTTCCCGCCCCCGTTTGCCCGTGAAATAGACCAGAAAGCACTCGGCGTAATTGCATCATCACACAGAAACAAAATGTGAGTGTTGCCGTGTCCTGTGTGGACCTCTGTGTCTCTCCTGTGTCCGGGGCTTGTTATCTCCAGACTAGAGCAAGCGCTTGTCGACACTGACGCTTTGATCTGCGCCAAATAAACGTCTCTACCTCGCGATTATGTCTCGTTTTAACTATAGACCCGGCTAAACTCGTCAACCGGATGATAACCGGTTCAGATCTGTAGCTGTGGCGTTGTTCTTTCCACGCACTTTGAGAAAACTTTACAAAGACGAGTGGGTGTGGAGCCGGATCATGTCTCCCCGATTTCATAGGGAGCAATTAACCAATCAGAGCGAAGCGTGGTCTGTTAATGTTCAAAACAAACATGGCTGCTTACATGTCAAAAAGGGGGAAACTTATTTATCTCATATATTTTCTTCTGATTTTGTTGACGTCTTCTGCATTGGAGAGACACAAGATGCAAATGAGCGGCTGTGGTTGGATGGTCTTAAATTAGAACGGAGGATTTTCACCCTCTCTGGCCCGGTTCCAGACCCTTCTGGATTTGAGCAGAATACAGAAGGGACTGGCTGCTCAGGGATGGGGCTGTTGCATCATCCATCACATTTTACACAAGTTTAGGTGAGTGATGTTGATCTGTTTCTATTAGTGTCCACACAGTTAATCTGAGACTCAATGCCCCCCCACTGTGCACACTACACACAGTTATATAAACATGGAAAATATACACTATTATGCTCCAGAAACACTTTTATTATGAAACTACAGTATGTGGGGAGCAGTGTATGTTCACAATATGTGAACTGTTATGTGCTACCACTTTTCACTTTCACATCCAAACACAGAGTGCTACATTAGATCAGCACTGTTCAGATGCTTATTCAGATATTTGTGGAGAAATGCAGAAGCAGAGTGAGTGCATGTGTTCTTTTGTTCCTTTACTTGGCCTTAGCTTGAATCTGGAGCGTGACTAAGTGCCCGTAGTGAGTGGGAGGTCATTCTTCAGAGGGTAGAGCTACATCACACTGTGGATGGAGAGAGCTGGAGTCTCTGTCGCTGGCACCAGGTGTTCCAGGTGAACTGCTCTCTGTAATTAAATACCTCCCCTCTGCCGCGTGGCGGCTGCTGTTTTACACTGTGAGACGGAGGCAGAGCGAGTACATTTTGTGTTCAGGCCCAGAGCACATTAGTGGGCTGCTTTGCTCTCTCAATCCCACCAGAGGATTGTGGGAGTTGTGTGAAAAATCACAGATAAGGTGCAAAGAATCAAGTACAAATTTCAGATTAATAAAACTGAACTGGCTCGGGGGGTCTAAACCTTATGTACAATTATACTCACAATGTTTTCTTTTGTTCTTACTTGTCTGGTGAGTTTCAGCCTCCAGTGACCTCATGACTTCAGTGTCGTCTCTCATTGAGTCACTTTTGGACTTCGTCAGCCTCCGTCAGCCTCCGTCAGCCTTAGTCCTTATCCCGTATCATGTCTAATTATCAGAGTGTCTGTGCGTGTCTGTGGGGAGCTCCTGAATACCTCCTCATCAAAGCTCTGTTTGTGTTTGCTTGTTTATCTCTGACTGCTATTCTGGGCTCCCTCCTGGAGCCCTGATGAGGCACAAGCCTCACTCCTCCCTATGGAGCTTATACTGTAAGCTGTCACTGCGCCGCACGCACGACGCTGCCAGAATCCTTCTGTGTCTATGGAGTTTTTTGTCTATTTTCTCATCTCATTGCCTCTTTTGAAATGTCTTAAAGATGTGCCAAAAGTGTTTTGCCATTTTTCAATGTTTTTAAGAGGTTGGTCAGACTTGTATTTTACATAATGACAAAGTGGAGACGAGCTCCAAACACAACAGGTACAGGAAGGAGCGCACTTATTTTGTCTATTAGCCAAATGATACTAAAACGTAAACAAAACCCTCCTGTTGTCCTCTTTGTGTTTTTCTGTGGACCAAGAGCCTTTTGTGTTGTGGTCTTTGTTGTTGAAAACTGCTGCATTCACAAAATCCCACAGTGCCAGTTTTGCAGGGTCACAAAAGCGTAAAGAGTGTTTGTTATAATTAGTTTGACGGCGATGTTGTGTCTGATCAGTATTTCTCGTCTGCTCTTAGAATGTGGCGTTGTGATGGATGGGGTAGAGCTGCAGACTGCCCCGGGCCTAAATAAGCCTCATTGATTATCACATTGTGTCAGTGTTAATATAACGGAGGGGAAGTTGAAGACTCAAATTAGAAGGTGTCGCTTGTTCTCCGTGTTCTCGTCGTGTCAGCGCTCTCGTTTTAAAACAACAATGATCAGTCTGACAGTTCTGACTTCCTGTGTGACCATGTGCTTAAAAACGTCTACTGTCTGTTAGCGGAACAAACGGGCGGTGCCAGAGTTTTTTGTGGGAAGAGTTAAGACGGGGCTAAGGTTTTCAATGTGGTGCTCACTTAACATGTTAATTTAGAGCCTCTACCATTGAGTCGAGTTTAAATGTAGTTAGCGCCCTCTAGTGAGTTTTAAAAGCTAATATTTAATTCAGTTTTTATTGGAGTCTCATTTTGAACAACATTTTTAGTCAAGACTGGATTTGCTATGAAAATGGGACACAAATCTTAGCTATAGACCATTTAATTTGATTATTATTATTTTTTTAAAGCCCAGAATCACAACAGGAGTCGCTTCTTTGGGCTGATAATTGATTTAACCAACAGAAATCAACAATGAAACTGAAAGAGACAAGAAAATGAATCAAGAGAAAACAAGGAAATGAAGAAATGGCAAGGAAAAGGTAAAAAAAAACAAAAAACGCAGCCGTCCTGGTCTGATTCTTAGTAAAAACCAAAAGTAAAATCTGTCAACTGGACCAAAAATAGTTGTAGGAGTGTTAATCCATGTCGCTTCTTCAGTTCTGGTCAAATTACTGGTGGACACTGCTTAAAAAAACTAAAAAAACAAAACAAAACAGAACAAAAACACAGGGGGGTCTAGTCTTAGGGAGTCTAGTGCCCCCTCTAGCCCGCCCTGTGGCGCCGCCCCTGCGAACAGAAGCATTGGTTTTCTATTGAACGGACCAAATATAGGTTCTTTCGATTTCGTGATCAATGCCTTTTCTTTTACCTCAGCTCAAACTGTAAATGCCACATGTTGAGAAAGCGAAATATCGAAGGAGTTTCCTGCGACGACATGAGCCCTTATTATGTGTGAAGGAGAGAGTTCGGTTTGAAGCGGGGAGAAGGTGAGAGGAGGCTGCCGTTTCATGGTGGATCTACAAACGAATATACCAGACTCGTGTCCAATTATACGCTTCACAAATGGGACATCCTGCCACTGGTTTATCAGCTGCGTGTGCATCCTGCCAGAGAGGGGGGGGATTTGAGCGCTAATGCAGTTTGATACAAGTTTGTGCTCTTGGAAAGCCCGTGAAAGTGATAAACAGGACCGCGGACTTGAAACCCATTGGCCTTGTATTAGTCTAACCTCTCATGTTTTCCTTACATCACAGGTGCCAAGATGGATGAAGCCGAGAAGTACAAACAGCGTCTGGAGGCCATAGCGGTGAGTCCGTAAACGCTCTACCACCGGCGAGCTAGACAGTAATCGCTCGTGGGAGATTATATACAATCCTGATGAGCGCCAACCAAGACGAAGGCCGTAATATCCACCAGAATGTGCAGAAAAAAGCTACTTCTATCCCTTTTTTAGATCACGTCTGTTTGTGTTATGTTTATGATATGTTGTTTCACTTGACCTCTTGGCTAAAGGACACACCGTTATCTTAATTTTAACACTTTAATGTGAACGTGGGACTGTTCAGAATGTGACTAGTCTGCTCTCTGATGGGTTTGCAATGAAATAAGGTCGTGGATAAGTTTGTGGCCATTTGAAATCGTGTAACTTGGGTAGAAATGATCAAAACCACCTTATATACAGTTGTCCCTCGCTATATATCGAGGTTCACCTTTCACAGTCTCGCTCTTTCGCCGATTTTTTTAGTTTTTTTTTAATACAGCATGTGAACGTGTGTCCTGATTGGCTGTTGGACTGTAGACCATTGTGTCGTGCGTCCTGATTGGCTGTTGGACTGTAGACCATTGTCCATCAGTCTCCTCCGTGCCGTGCCTCCTGTCCAGTACAGAATGTGTTCAGACAAATTTACATAAACGTTGGATCTCAGTGTGACTCTGAAGTGCTGTACGTTTGCAATTTGTTTTCTCCCCGACAAAACCCACAATGTCGATGAAACGTTCTGCACCGACAAAGACGCCTACGAAGGTTTGAACTTTGAGTTTAAACGAGAGAGAAATGTGAGAAAATGTTAACGCCTGTGTGAGAAAAGTGTATAAAGTGTGTGGTGAGGGGTTTTACAGACAAAAACAGAGAGAATAACTGATACTTCACCGGATTTCGCCTATTGTGGGTTATTTTTACAACGTGACCCCCCGCGATAAACGAGGGACCACTGTATCGGTGCAGGGTAACGATCAGTATCAGCATCGGCCATGAAAAAACCCTTTGACAATGTTTAAATCCAGACTCAAACGGTTATTTTTAGCTGTGCATGTGACTGAAAGGGTTTTATTCTGCACTTTTCTCTTTTAATATTAATTTTATGATGATTATTTATGTTTTAATTTGTTGCATTGTGATTTTAATGTGTTTCTTCTTCTGTAAAACACTTTGAATTACTTTGTCAACAAATAAACTTGCCTCGCTTTGCCTACAACAGCTGCTTAAACACAGAATCTGTTCGTCATATTAAAATGATAACGATTCATATCTGTCACATTTTTAAACCGTCAGCAAATGTAATAATTATGTAGATATTATCGTTAACCGCAGTTATTCTTTACACATTTCAGTCTGGTCCCATGCAGCTCATCTGAATGTGTGTGCAAAGGAGACAGACTGAGACTAAGCTGTGGCCACAACCTCTAAATAATTTAACTCGTGTTGCAATGTGGCCTCCTGCAAAAACAACACAGCGTTGCCACGGGGACAGCTGCTCAAAGCATTCTGGGATATTGAGTTTATGCGACGTGTGCCGTGACAGTGTCCTGCTGACAGATGGCTGCCCAGGTGTCCCCACTTTAGTTTTTCACTGATGTTTTATTCAGCATCGTCTCTTCTTCCGTTTATTAATTCACACTCATCACTTAGAGTTTGAGGTGGGAGTTTTGTAAAATGATTTTCTTGGAGATGGATCACAGTTTTAATTTTACAATAACGATTTATGTAAAAAAAAACTTTATTGCTCTAGAGGTGAGTTTATTTGTACAGCACAATGGATACACAGAGTAATTCAAAGTGTTTTACAGAATAAGATGGACAATAAAATATAATAAAAACAAATCAAAGCATAAATAATCATCATAAAATGAACCTTTCAGTCACATTCACAGATAAACAGACCCGTTTGAGTCTGGATTTAAACATTGTCAAAGTCGAGGCCTGTGTCACATCTTCAGGAAGAATGTTCCAGGTTTAAACTGCACAAAACTGAGACGCTGATTTCCTATGTTTAGTCCTGCTTTAGTCCCAGTTTAGTCCCAGTTTCGTCCCGGTTTCGTCCTGTTTTAGTCTCACTTTAGTCCCGCTTTAGTCCCGATTTAGTCCTGGATTAGTCCTGGATTACTCCTGGTTTAGTCCTGGTTTAATCCCGCTTTAGTCCCACTATAGTCCCGCTTTCGTCCCGGTTTTGTTACGGTTTTCTCCTGCTTTAGACCTGGTTTAGTCCTGCTTTAGTCCCAGTTTAGCCCTGGCTTGGTCCTGGTTTAGTCCTGGTTCAGTCTTGCTTTAGTCCCGCTTTAGTCCTGGTTTAGTCCTGTTTTAGTCCCAGTTCAGTCCTGTTTTAGTCCAGCTTTAGTCCCGGTTTAGTCCTGCTTTAGTCCCAGTTTAGCCCTGGCTTGGTCCTGGCTTGGTCCTGGCTTGGTCCTGGTTTGGTCCTGGTTTAGTCCTGGTCCAGTCTTGCTTTAGTCCTATTTTAGTCCCAGTTCAGTCCTGTTTTAGTCCTGCTTTAGTCCTGACTAAGTCCTCAGAGTGTGAGATGCTGAGATGCTTCATATGCCACATAAAAAATTAAATCAAGTTCATTTTCTTATGTTTTTGTTTGTTTTTTGCAGGAAAAGCGGCGACTGTTGGACGAGCAGGAGCGAGCCAAACGAGAGATGGAAGATGAGCGGATAAGACTGCAACAACTTAAGGTCTGACTCATTAACCCGGGATTTACTTACTCTGCCTCCCATGTGTCAGCTTCAACTTTCAACACCCACAATCCTTTGCAGAACGTGCTTCTTTCTTAAGACATAACCACACGGACTCGGCAAACCCTCCCCTATTTCCTGACCGCTCCCGTCGACTTGAGCGGCGGTAATTCCTGTCTTTTGCGGTCCAGTTTCTCCCTAAATGTTTAGACTCGGACACAGAGCTGCGCCATTGTTTCTTCCTACTTCCAGACAGTCGTTCCCACTTCCTCCTGCACTTTGCAACACAGCCCCAAGGCACATTCCTGGAGTTACTATGTGCGGTTTGTGTCAGTGCCGTCAGAGCGTAAGGTGTGCGGAAATACACAGCTGCTTTCATTATGTTTTCTATATGCGGTAATGTCTCGGGGTTGTAAAAAGAACACATTATACGCTACCTCTGACCTGAAGGAACAGTGTAAAGAGTTCACACCAAGAGGGAACAGCACACGGCTTGTTCTCGTACAAAGATGGTTTTGTGACACTTTTAGTTGAGTCGGTAGCTTCCAGTTCGCGCTCGCCAGGTTTAGTAAACACTGGACTGTACGCTGACAGGAAGCGAAGGATCTCCGCCGCCGTAATCTCAAATTAGAAGCTTCCAGACGTAAACAAAAGGAAGTCGGGCTGTTGTTTTAATAACTGTTGCCGCACACATGGATCATTGTTTACTTTCTGCTTTATATATTGACACACAGAAGACTTCAGATATATTGAATTATGTAGCAATTAAAAAAAGTGAAGAAGCTACTAGTTTTTTAGCGTCAAATCTTCAAAGTCAAATCCTCCCTTTTCCTTTGTCGAAGAATTTTAAGAAGTGATTTAATTTTTTTTTCTTTACTGCATAATTCCACGTCTTACTTCATATATTTGATGTCTTCTGTTTGTATATGAACGTTAAAAGTAGTAAAAATTAAGAAAAAAAACATTGAGTGAGAGGGTCCAAACATTTGACTGGTCGTGCACATTTTGTTTTTGTTTGTTTGAACCAAATCTCTTCTTTCAGTGATTGTAGTGACTGAGTCGGGCGACAGACTCAGATAAAGAGACAGGAGAAATATCGGTGTATTATTGGATTGTTTTTAAATAATCTTTTTCTGCAGTTTTATATTACTCTGACTGTGTGTTCTGTGTCAGCCCAGAGATTCTTGTTGCTACTAGCAACACTTCCCAACAATCCAATTATATTTTAGCATTTCAGTAGAAAAATATCCAAATAAGCGAGCTCAGTTGGGAGAGAGTTTGTCCACTGATCTGGAGGCTGGTGTGTCGAATCCTGCACTGGACGTAAACATCACTGGTCGAGCGGTCAGATCCACTGACACTGGTTGGGGGTGCGATTCCAGCTCCCACAGATGAATGCTGTTGATGTGTCCTTGAGCAAAACACTTAACCCCCTCTCCCCCAGTGTCTGTGTGCACTGGTGTGTGAATGTGTGAGTAGGTTACTTGATGCAAAGCGTTTTGAGTGAAAAAGAGCTGTATAAAAATGTGACCGTTTACCAAATACAGTGGTTCCTCATTTATCGGGGGGGTTATGTTTTAAAATTAAGCCACGATAAGTGAAATCCACGAAGTATCAGCTTTATTTTACAATTATTCTTTATATTTTTGGCTGTAAAACACCTCACCACACACTTTATACACTTTTCTCACACATGCGTTAACATTTTCTCACATTTCTCTCTCGTTTAAACACAAAGTTCAAGAACGTTTCATCGACATTGTGGGTTTTGTCGGGGAGAAAACAAATTGCAAACGTACAGCACTTCAGAGTCACACTGAGATCCAACGTTTATGTAAATTTATCTGAACACATTCTGTACTGTACAGGAGACACGGCACGGAGGAGACTGATGGACAATGGTCTACAGTCCAACAGCCAATCAGGACGCACGACACAATGGTCTACAGTCCAACAGCCAATCAGGATGCACAACACAGTGCACGTTCATACGATGTTAAAAAAACATGCAAAATTCCACAAAAAAAATCCAGAAAACGGCAAGATTGCGAAAGGTGAACCGCGTTATAGTGAGGGACAGCTGTATCACAATTGTTAAACAAAGCCACACAACTGACCATTTCTGTGTTTTTTTCCATTACAGAGGAAGTCATTGAGAGACCAGTGGCTGATGGAGGGTCCTCCCTTGTCTCCTAGCTCCTTGGACACTGCTCCTCGCTCTGCACTGTGGGGAACTCAGACCCAGGAGGAGACAGAGAAACACTTGGAAAAGTAATGCTCTAATTCCTATTCGTGTGTGACACAGCCAAAACCCAAACGACTCAGGCTCTGTGCGTTTCATTAGCGCTGTATCGATCTCACTGATTGTTTGGTCTCAGGTTGGAGTCGCAGACACAGCAGCTGGCAGAGGACGAGGAGAAGAACGAACAGAGCAGAACAGAAGAGATGGAGGACGGACAAATTGTAAGGAGCTTAAACACGCGCTGCTCTGCCCCTGTCCACTCCCATCACAGTAAATGTATGTTGGTCTGTACCTGAATAATGCATCGGCTCTGCTAATGCTGCTTTGATGTGAATCAGCAGACATAAACAATTCAGAGCTTGTATCCACATGGGAGTTTCATATGTAGCAAACTAGAACTTTTCTTACATGCTTTTTTCTGTTTTAAAGGCTTTTTTTTATCTTAACCCTAGTTTATAGCAGCATTTATAGAAACTTGTAGTATTAAGTGATCATTGGCTTAAATCAGATCCATTTTGCAAAATCGACATTTCAGAACTTTTAATCGTGTTACAGTTGTTTCTTCTCATTTGCACGGCTCTTTATTGCGATGACGTTTATGGCGACATCAGCTCCCATTGGACACTGCAGTTTTCTAACACGGACGTCAGCGGATTTGCTTCTTCTATTAAGTCGTTTTAGATGAATATTGCGATTTAAAATGTGCAAATTATAACAGTGATCCACGGTTGTCGTAGATTTTAACTATAGAACAGACACAAGTACAATAGGTCTGCTGTACAAATGTGCTTAAATGACCCTGGTTTGTAATAATTTAAGCTAAACTATCAAAAAATATCTCTGTTTCCTGCAGGAGACAGCGGCGGTAGAAGAAACAGTAACAGGTAACCGTTAAAATCAAAGTATATTTCATCCATTTTGTAATTTCCCCGGTGAACAGTTTTTCCTTCCATTTGCGTCGCTCAAAAACTCTTCAATCTGTCCAAACATTTCACTTCTGTAGCTTCTATAGACGTACAATTGCCAGCTACCATCAGCGCCGTGGTCCTGCTCTCTCTTAAAACGACATGTCTTCTTCACAGGAATTGTCCAAGATGCGATGAACAATGGAAAACACGGAGCCGATTCAGGTACGACTCAAAAACGCCACATCTCGCCTCATCTGAAGTGCAAATTATAATCAGATCTTTTTCCCAGTAGTGTCTCTTTTATATTCTATTCTTAATGCAAATTAGCACCTTAAGGATTTCGTATAGGAGGATTTTGTCCCCAGCTGCCTCTTTATTCAAGCAGTGTTTCATAATACTGCATACTGGACTTTGGAACACATTTTTTTAATCATGGAATTTTAAAAAGCATCGATAGAAGTTGGAATTTTATCCACCATTGACACTCACAAATTACAATATTTTCTTTTATAAGAGCCATAGACTGTTTATATAAATGGACATGGCTAACCTGCTAGCGTAAGTGAGCATGGACGCGCTTCCGGCTCCATCCACTCTGGCTCCAATTCACTTTCTATTGAAAAACTGTGTCCTCTCTCTGTAACTGCTGCTGTCAGACTTGTCATTTTGGTCTTTTTATTTCACTATTGTGTCTGTAAATCAAGATATGAACATTGATAACAGACAAATCAGGCGCCTTCTTTCCCTGAGGTCACTCCCGCTAGCGTTAGCAACAGATATGATTGACAGCGTTGCTAAGCGCTCGCTCCCTGTTAAACCAGTGGTGCGGGCAAGGAAGCAGCCTCGCTTCGGATTGGCTCTTTGGTTGCTATGATACTCGTGGTCGGAATTCCAAATATGGAACTCTGCTTCAAATTAGCCGCTGTGACTGCTAGCCTCGATGAGCTTCATTTGACTGGAGTCGACGTCACACTCACTTAGTCGACTTCTTTACACAGTCTGTGGTAAGAGCTCAAAATACAACTCTGCTAAATATTTATAAAACAAAAAAATCAAAAACAGTAGCAAACCAGTTAACAGCTGAACAACAGGGTCACTGCAGGCTACGCTCACAAACCAGAATCAGAAGACTTTTTATTGCCATTGTCAGTGAACACCGCTCACAAACTAGGAACTTTGTTTGGGAATAAAGTGCAACATAATTGATTTTATGTATGTATTTGACTGGGACAATGCATGTTAATGAACAGACCTGATTGAACATGAAGGTAAACACCAGATTATAGACAAAAGATCATTTGCATCTGTTGTCCCAAGGGCTGGGGTCACGAAGGGGTCAGAATAAAAATTGCACATTACACTCTTTGCACATTACACACATTGCACATTAGTCATTGTACATTACAGTCATTGCACAGTTCCCATAATTGCACACCCCACATATTGCCCATTACACACATTGCACATTACACTCATTGCACATCCCACACATTGCACATCCCACACATTGCACATCCCACACATTGCACATTACACACATTGCACATTACACACATTGCACATTACACACATTGCACAGTTCCCATTATTGCACCATCCAAAATGTTGCACACTCCACTCATTGATTCAGACTTTGACTCACACACAGATGAACTGAACCTTTCTCTTCTTAAATCACATGTTTGTGCGTCTCTGTGTTGAGAAAATAATTATTGTGGCTCGAAAACAACAGCTCCACAAACCGAGGTGAGGCAATAAGAGGCAAAGACTCACATTTGGTCTGTTATAGTTCTGCCTCAGCTCCTCTCAGCCGGAATGTTCAGGGGCATTTTTCAAATAAAATGACGCCAGTGCAGAACCTCCATTACATCAACATCGTTCTGTCGCGCTCGGGCTCGTCCACGATGCCAAGTGAAAACAGAAATCGACACAAAGACCACCCCTCTCTTTATGAACGCTTCTTAAAACCAGTGTGATGGCGCTTGAACGTGATGATTATGTTACGTCAGCGGTGTCGGGGCATCAGGGGCAACAGTGGCTCAGTCAGTAGAGCGTTTGTCCACTGATCCGAAGATTGGTTTGAATCCCGCTCTCGACGTAAACATCATTGGTTGAGCGGTCCAATCCACCGACCCAGAGGTTGCCGGCGCGATTCCAGCTTCCACAGATGAACGCGTGATTGTTGTTGTGTCTTTGGGCAAGACACTTTTCTTTTTTATTTAATGCAAACATTGTGACCAGGCATATACAGTAGGGACAAGTGGTGATAAGACAGACCGAGAGAGACCGAAACATACCAAGACGGACTGAGAGGGACCAAGACAGACCTAGACATACTGACACAGACAAGATGGACCGAGACAGACCAAGACGGACCGAGACAAATGGAGACAGACCAAGACGGACTGAGACAAACGGAGACATACCGAGACATACCGAAACGGACCGAGATGGACTGAGATGGACCGCCACAGACTGAGACAGAACAAGACACACCAAGACACACCAAGACAGAACGAGACAGACCGAGACAGACAAGACACTCCAAGGCCGACCAAGGCATTCCAAGACGGACCAACACAGACCAAGACGGACCGAGACAAACGGAGACAGACCAAGACGGACCAAGCCAGCCCGAGACAGGACAAGATATACCAAGACGCACTAAGACGGACCAAGACGGACCAAGACGGACCAAGACAGACCAAGACAGACCAAGACAGACCAAGACAGACCAAGACAGACCAAGACAGACTGTGACAGACCAAGTTATACCCAGACACATAACACATAATTCGGTTTGTAGACGTAACATCGAGAGTTACATCTTGGGCAAGACACTTGACCCTCGCCCTCAGCGTCTGTGTACACGGGTATATTAATGTGTGTGTGAGTGTGTGAGTCGTCCCTTGATGTAAAACACGGGAATATTAATGTGTGTGTGAGTGTGTGAGTCGTCCCTTGATGTAAAGAGCTTTGAGTGTCTTGAAGGTGGAAAAGCGCTGTAAAAATGTGACCAATGACCGTTTTACCGTTACATCGACTGCATTCTGTTTTAGTGACCGTGCCGTCTGCTTATATATTGGCAGTGCTGATAATTCTCATTTTTCTTGTTAAAGGTGAAACGATCCGGGCGGTTTTTCTCACAAACGGAGCTGCGGGGAAGGAAGAGGACACGGTTCACGTCGGTTCAGTGAATGTGCTCCTGACCTCCAATGGACTAAGTGAAGACGTCATACCTGGTCAAGTCGTTCATCTTAATAGTAATATTGGTGACGATGAGGAAGAGGAGGGAACTATGGTCATCAGAGCAGAGTGTGTCATGATCACAGACGAAGGCGATGATGCTGCGGAAGACGACGCCAAAGAAAACGGTTGGGAAAATGCGATTTCAGTATCAGAGGAAAGCGAAAAGACTGTTACAGAGGGAATCGAGGGAACAGTGCCTCCTACTGTTGAAGCGGGACAGTCCGAAAGTGCAATAATACAAAATGGTGTGG
Source organism: Periophthalmus magnuspinnatus (assembly GCF_009829125.3). Taxonomy (NCBI): domain Eukaryota; kingdom Metazoa; phylum Chordata; class Actinopteri; order Gobiiformes; family Gobiidae; genus Periophthalmus; species Periophthalmus magnuspinnatus. The sequence continues at coordinate 2,910,767 of NC_047126.1, read as the reverse complement.
AGGAAGATAATGTAGAGGAGGTAACGCCTGTGCAACTACAAACCCAAGCTCAAGAGGGCGCTGTAGTGGCGTCCGTGCCGGTCTACACTGAGCCGCAACCGTGTATTAAGACGACACAGGTGGATGTTGAGGATGAAGTCGCCAGTAAAGAGGAAACGATCGAAGTCGGATCAAAACACAACGTCAAAGTGGAGTTTCAGGAGGTGCCGCTGTCCGAACCACAGGACAAACACACCCCGGGGGAACAGGAAGCGCTCCTGCCTGAGGTCAAAGGTCACGCTACAGACACAGAAAAGGCAGGCACCAGCAATCAGACAGAAAGCCCCAACAGAGCGGATCAGGCAGAAACTAAGATGCCCAAAAGGAAAACGTGCCAGTGTTGCTCTGTTATGTGAGCAGACACGCCGTTAAACCTCTTCCTCTACGCCCATTCTCGAGGAAACGGACTCGCTCCAACGTAAAGAGTAGTTTGGACTTGAAATTTAAGTGCCTTTTTACAGGAACTGGACTGAGTGGCTCAAAGACTGTTCCCACACGGCACGTTTATAAAGCCTGTGGACCAATCTACTGCATAAATGAACTGCAACTGATACAATATTATGTATCAATGAAAATACTGTATTCACATATTAATAACCAGTTTAAGATTTGATACGTGAGCTCCTGGAATAAATATCTTAAAGGGACATTGCTCTAACTTAATAATGTATGGATTTAAATAGTGTTTTGGACCTACATTTTCACGCTGAAGCTAATGAAATCCCCAAGCCTCTTTTAAGGTCATCGTTATGAATTTGTTTTTACCAGATGTGCTTTTAAACATATTCTCCCAGAGGCCTGAGCTCTGTGAATGTAAATAGATCGTTTATCAGAACCACAAGTGGCTGATTTTCTGTCAGTTTTTGAGATGAAATAATTTAATGATTAAACAGACAATTGTGCTACATTGGTCTGTCGTGGTTTTGTATCTTTATAGTTTGTTTATTTTATGTTTTCTGATTTTGAGACATAGTGAACAAACACCTAAAATAAAATAAATATGGATTCAAATTAATTAAAATAAATAAAAAAAATACCCTATTAGTTTTTTACTTCAGTTATTTCTATACTTCAGTTTGTGGTGTTGTTTTAATGTTTATTGTGCCTCAAAATTAGCATTAGCGTTAGCATTGATGCACAAACTTGTCTCTTTCTAAACACAGAAGAGTCCTTAGGTGACATATTCATTTTATTTGTGTAGTGTTTAACATGTTTTCAGTGACATTCACCCCCAGCCTCCCCTAACCCCTGACCTTTGACCCCTAACTCATCCGCAGCTCCCTGTCCACTGCCTGATCTTTAAATATTTATTCGTTTTAGCTTGACAAAAACCTCAGAGGTAAAATTTGACAGGATGTAGTTCCGCTCACAGTGAAGCTGAAGGGAGTTTGTAGCTGGACAGTTCCATGTCCAGCCCAATGTAATGTCGGAGGTTTTTGCAGAGTCGCTAAAATCACTAAATCCAGACGGGTCAGACATTGGACAGGGAGCAGCAGGTGGGTCAGAGGTCAGAGGTTACGGGGTTAGGGTCAGACGTTGGACAGGGAGCTGCAGGTGGGTTAGGGGTCAGAGGTTACGGGGTTAGGGTGAGACGTTGGACAGGGAGCTGCAGGTGGGCTAGGGGTCAGAGGTTAGGGGGTTAGAGTCAGACAGTGGACAGGGAGCTGCAGGTGGGTTAGAGGTCAGAGGTTACGGGGTTAGGGTCAGACATTGGACAGGGAGCTGCAGGTGAGTGTCACTGAAAACTTGTTAAACACAAATGTGAAGAAAACGTCACCAGAGGACACTTCTGTGTTTACAAAGGTACGTCTTTGTGTGTCGTGGCTAATGCTAATTTTGGAAGCTAATAAATATTTTAATAATGCCACTGACTTAAATAAGTTACACTTTAAAATAATTGGGTCATCCTTACAACAAACTGAATTTTGTTATGTTACTTCTTATAGAGGTTAGCATTAGCATTAGCACTGACACACAAAGACACACCTTTCTAAAAGAAGTGTCTCGCAGATGTTTTCCTCACATTTGTAAAGTGTTTAACATGTTGTCACGGTCAGTTGTGTACATAAATAGAGAGACAGAGAGAGAAAGAAAGAGATTACTTTATTTTCACACACAAAAAACATCTATAGTGATTGTCCTCCCTTGTGTACCAACTACACAAATATTGCTTGTATAGCTACCTCTTGTGGCTGTGCAAATTACTGCAGGCAAAAGTCAACAAATTACTCCAGACAACGACAATGCTACTGATACTTTGCAGTGACGTCACTCTGGGGGTGTTCTACATGTATCTCTATGGCGGGATGTTCAGCTGTTACTTTGGTGACGTAATGCACACATTAGGAAACACTTGGCAATTTTATTTTTTAAGACTGAAAACTCAAAAACAGCACATTTTCAGGAGCATGTGATCAAAAGGAGCGTCCATGGTCCTGTTTGAGACTGACTTTCAACAAAAAAGGTGAGAGGGACTAACTGAAAAACTGTTGACTAATGCGAGCTCGTTTGTGACTGTGTGTGAGAGACTTGATTAGCAGCCAAAATCAACTCACCTGTTGTTGTTCCAACTGACTCAGCTCTTTCTGGTCAGATTGTGTTAAAACAAAAGCTCAGATTAAAGTTTAACTGGAACAACAAGCTTCAGATAGAGTAGTACCTTCAGTTAGCATCACACCCCCAGAGAATGTTGATGACATGTAGCACATTGTTAAAAGATTGTAGAAACATTCAACATTGATTTATTTTTTTCCATAACAAACTTGGTTTTACACACAATCATGTTCTCGATCATCACATTTGTGTCTCCTCCTCGAGTGTTTCTTCAGGCAAGGGGCAGAGCTTTTTGGTGGGATCCAAGATGGTTGGCGGTGGCATTTGAAGACATCGCATCTGCTCCCTGAACTCCTGAATCTCTTTCTGCTCCAACTGTCTTCTCCGACTTAACAGGTAAAAGTGGGTAAGCTGTTTGAATTTCACAGTAAAGCCCATGATCAGACAGTCAGGACAAGAGGTCTGGAGAAAAACACCGCTGGAATTGGTCACTGGAATCCATTCATAGGTGCTGCTGCTCCCATTCACAGAAATCCTAGAATACGTATAGTGGCATTTGTTGTCAGTCCGAAATGCGCGTGAGTATGAGATATTCATCTCATTGTTGCTGATAAAATGGATAGTTGCACTATCTCGTCGAGTGAATCTCTCATGGTAAAGCAGGGGTCTGATGCTGCCACCTATAACGGCCCATGTCCCCTGAAAAAGACCAGGATCCAGTCGCTCTGGTGGTCGGGTTAGCTGTTCACATGTCAGAGGAGCAGAGGAAGTTAAACTGGCCAAGCTCAACAAAAGTGGCACCAATCCACGAAGAAGCATTTTGTGTTTTGTGTTTCGTCGAGCAGAGATAGACCTGCTGTCTGAAAGCACACTGGTGACTGTGATAGCAGGCTTTTTGTAGGTGAGCTCACGAGACAGATTCCAATAAATTTAATTCCAGCGAGCAGAGTCCAATTAAGAGGATTAAGAAACCAAGTAAATATTTGATGTCTCTGGAAGTCAAGCCAAGTATAATTTTACTCAAATCTAGAGCAAGTGAAATGAAAATGTATAAAAGTCTTGACTTCTTGAACTGAAGTGTCACCTAATGTGTTAAAACACCGAGTAACTAGTGACACGCAGGTAAAGAAATAATTGTGATTTATTATTCACACTAAATAAACAAAACAATGACCAAGTTTAGGTAATGGCTGAATTTTGTAGATAAGACAGAATATTATCAATGTCACAATGACCAGAAACAGCGGAGGCTGTGACCTGTGACATTTAAACTGTGAGTTTAGTTAAATTTTTAATTGTATTTATTTATTTTATTTTATTTTATTTTGTTTTTGCTGGTTAATGCTGGTATAACACAGTGGATTTCAGGACACAGATGTAAAACTTAATTTGTTTGATGAGGATCATTTCTGTTGAGTAACTCCACGCCTGTGATTGGCCGAAAAAGAAATGCTGATTCCTTATTGGCTCAAGACTGTGATTAGCCCCGCCCCTCACAGGCGCACGCACCTGTTGTTTTTTTCTGCTGATGGAGGAGACAGAGCACAAACACAACTTGAACCTGAGCTACAACCAATTTACTAAATCTGAATATGTCAACATTGACCCGGAAGATCAGAGGCCCGCACCTGACCCACATCTGACACCAGTGTGGATTTAGATCAACTTGGTGAGTGGAATCCAATCGCTAACATGGGAGCTAACATGCTAACGTTAACTTACAAGTTAAAGACAAATTCACTGTGTTTGATCTGTAGAGGAGCTGGACTGAAGGACGCGTCGATGGTTTATTTCACTGAGAGTCCAGTGAAATAAACCATCGAAGCGTCTCGTTGAGTAGTTTTATACGGAGCTGGAGTGTGTGTTAGCGGCTAATTTAGCAGCTAAAGCTAAGCTACCTCGTCTTGGCCATGGGGGAAAATGTACGGGGTTTCCCCACAGGCACGGGCCCGTCTGGAGTGTGTGCTTTAGGACAGTTTAGCACTATTAGATGGAAAATAAACCACGAGAACAGTAAAGTGCACCATTGAAGCTAAACTATTTCAAGAATATAAACATATTTTATTTTAATTTCGTACTAACTGGTAATACAGGCGCATGCTGTGATTTGAGTATGTGACGTCACCGCCGTCATTCGGCCTCGCGCTCCTATTGCGCTGTAAAAAACACATGTACATTTATTTATTTTTGGTTATACTGAAAATACAAATGTATTATATTGCAAGTCAATGTGAATGTTAGTTTTCATGATTCAGAGTAGTGGTTTATTACAGTGCTTTTCAGTACATTTTTAAAGCCGCTGTACTATATTTGAAGAATTTGATAAAAATAATTGTTAATGTTAAAGTATTAGTTTAAACCACTTGCATTAATTCTATGGCCATAATAATAAGCTAGAAATACAAACTCTATAGTAACAGCCCTGTTCTCCATACAGCCTAGCTTTTTCAGAGTGGACCTTGGAATTGGATTTCTCCCTGACGAGGGGATGGTGACCCTTCCTGTTTGAACTGAACTGAACCAAAGTTGTCCTTCTGAGTGAGCAGGCTGTTCTCCCACCACTACGGACAATTGGATTCTGGTAAGATGATACCACACTGCATCAAACTAACTACTAAGACTTTACATAACATGAAGTCAAATAGGGACACTGGGGTATGTTTTGTTTTGTAAATGAATGTTACTGTTAAAGTTATTTTTCCCCAGGAAATGTTGATGATATCAGGTGAAACGCATGAATCTTTATTACATAGAATTTTTATTACACTTCAAATCATTAGAAGCATTTAGCACATTGTTGAAAGATTGTAGAAACATTCAACATTGATGGTATTTATTTTTATCACTTGGTTTTACACACAATCATGTTCTCGATGAACAAATTTGTGTCTCCTCCTCGAGTGTTTCTTCAGGCAAGGGGCAGAGCTTTTTGGTGGGATCCAAGATGGTTGGCGGTGGCATTTGAAGACATCGCATCTGCTCCCTGAACTCCTGAATCTCTTTCTGCTCCAACTGTCTTCTCCGACTTAACAGGTAAAAGTGGGTAAGCTGTTTGAATTTCACAGTAAAGCCCATGATCAGACAGTCAGGACAAGAGGTCTGGAGAAAAACACCGCTGGAATTGGTCACTGGAATCCATTCATAGGTGCTGCTGCTCCCATTCACAGAAATCCTGGAATACTTATACTGGCATTTGTTGTCGGTCCGAAATGCGCGTGAGTACGAGATATTCGTCTCACTATTGTTGCTGATAAAATGGATAGTTGCACTATCTCGTCGAGTGAATCTCTCATGGTAAAGCAGGGGTCTGATGCTGCCGCCTATAACGGCCCATGCCCCCTGAAAAAGACCAAGATCCATTCGCTCTGGTGGTCGGGTTAGCTGTTCACATGTCAGAGGAGCAGAGGAAGTTAAACTGGCCAAGCTCAACAAAAGTGGCACCAATCCACGAAGAAGCATTTTGTGTCTTGTCGAGCAGAGATAGACCTGCTGTCTGAAAGCACACTGGTGACTGTGATAGCAGGCTTTTTGTAGGTGAGCTCACGAGACAGATTCCAATAAATTTAATTCCAGCGAGCAGAGTCCAATTAAGAGGATTAAGAAACCAAGTAAATATTTGATGTCTCTGGAAGTCAAGCCAAGTATAATTTTACTCAAATCTAGAGCAAGTGAAATGAAAATGTATAAAAGTCTTGACTTCTTGAACTGAAGTGTCACCTAATGTCTTCGAACATTTAATAACTAGTGACACGCAGGTAAAGAAATAATTGTGATTTATTATTCACACTAAATAAACAAAACAATGACCAAGTTTAGGTAATGGCTGAATTTTGTAGATAAGACAGAATATTATCAATGTCACAATGACCAGAAACAGCGGAGGCTGTGACCTGTGACATTTAAACTGAGTTTAGTTAAATGACATTTCACAACAAAGTTTATCCTTTGGAAAATAGTGACCAAAAAATGCAGTGGAGTGGATAGATCCTCCATTGATGCCCTAGTTCCTTGTTTTACATATCACATTATTTCATATTTTTGTACCACATTTTAACATGATACTGTCACGTGATTTTATGATGACATCATGTTAAAATGTGACACTGCTGATTTTTATTTTAGTCCAAAGTTGATAGTTGCACATGGCCATAACATTTATACATGATCTTAGTGTAAAACCATTTAAGATTACAAAAGCTATAGGAGCTTAAGAGACATATCATGCTCTTGGGGTAATTTGTATTAAACTATAATTTACATAGATCAGTATTTGGCATTTTGTTCACTGTAAACAGCAGGGATGGGACGATATTAAATTTTAGACTCACGATTATTGTGGCCAAAATAATTACGATTAACGATATCGTATATCGTCCCATCCCTAGTAAACAGTAATATTGTTCTGAATCTGTTAACTGGTAGAAACGGGTCCATTGACTTCTGTTAAACTGCTGGACTGATGGGGGACATATTTTACAGGACCTTTTATATTTTTATTTATTTTGTATTATATTTTAATTGTATTTATTTATTTTATTTTGTTTTTGCTGGTTAATGCTGGTATAACACAGTGGATTTCAGGACACGGATGTAAAACTTAATTTGTTTGAGGATCATTTCTGTTGAGTAACTCCACGCCTGTGATTGGCCGAAAAAGAAATGCTGATTCCTTATTGGCTCAAGACTGTGATTAGCCCCGCCCCTCACGGGCGCGCGCACCTGTTGTTTTTTTCTGCTGATGGAGGAGACAGAGCACAAACACAACTTGAACCTGAGCTACAACCAATTTACTAAATCTGAATATGTCAACATTGACCCGGAAGATCAGAGGCCCGCACCTGACCCACGTCTGACACCAGTGTGGATTTAGATCAACTTGGTGAGTGGAATCCAATCGCTAACATGGGAGCTAACATGCTAACGTTAACTTACAAGTTAAAGACAAATTCACTGTGTTTGATCTGTGGAGGAGCTGGACTGAAGGACGCGTCGATGGTTTATTTCACTGAGAGTCCAGTGAAATAAACCATCGAAGCGTCTCGTTGAGTAGTTTTATACGGAGCTGGAGTGTGTGTTAGCAGCTAATTTAGCAGCTAAAGCTAAGCTACCTCGTCTTGGCCATGGGGAAAAAATGTACGGGGTTTCCCCACAGGCACGGGCCCGTCTGGAGTGTGTGCTTTAGGACAGTTTAGCACTATTGGATGGAAAATAAACCACAAGAACAGTAAAGTGCACCATTGAAGCTAAACTATTTCAAGAATATAAAAATATTTTATTTTAATTTCGTACTAACTGGTAATACAGGCGCATGCTGTGATTTGAGTATGTGACGTCACCGCCGTCGTCATTCGGCCTCGCGCTCCTATTGCACTGTAAAAAACAGACATGTACATTTATTTAATTTTGGTTATACTGAAAATACAAATGTATTATATTGCAAGTAAATGTGAATGTTTGTTTTCATGATTCAGAGTAGTGGTTTATTACAGTGCTTTTCATCCATCCATCCATTTTCTTCCGCTTATCCGGAGCCGGGTCGTGGGGGCAGCAGTCTAAGCAGGGACTCCCAGACTTCCCTCACCCCAGACACGTCCTCCAGCTCCTCCGGTGGGACCCCAAGGCGTTCCCAGGCCAGCCGAGAGACATAGTCCCTCCAGCGTGTCCTGGGTCTTCCCCGGGGCCTCCTCCCGGTGGGACATGCCCAGAACACCTCCCTAGGGAGGCGTCCAGGAAGCATCCTGAGCAGATGCCCGAGCCACCTCAACTGGTTCCTCTCAACGTGTAGGAGCAGCGGCTCTACTCCAAGCTCCTCACCCTATCCCTAAGGGTGCGCCCGGCCACTCTGCGGAGGAAACCCATTTCAGCCGCTTGTATCCGCGATCTTGTCCTTTCGGTCATTACCCAGAGCTCATGACCATAGCTGAGGGTAGGAACGTAGATTGACCGGTAAATCGAGAGCTTCGCCTTCCGGCTCAGCTCCTTCTTCACCACAACAGACCAATACAGCGACCGCATCACTGCAGACGCTGCACCGATCCGCCTGTCAATCTCCCGCTCCATCCTTCCCTCACTCGTGAACAAGACCCCGAGATACTTGAACTCCTCCACTTGGGGCAGAGACTCTCCACCCACCCGGAGAGAGCAAACCACCTTTTTCTGGTCGAGAACCATGGCCTCGGATTTGGAGGAGCTGATTCTCATCCCAGCCGCTTCACACTCGGCTGCAAACCGCCCCAGTGCCTGCTGCAGGTCCTGGCTCGATGAAGCCATCAGGACAACATCATCTGCAAACAGCAGAGATGAAATCCTGTGGTTCCCAAACCAGACCCCCTCCGGCCCCTGGCTGCGCCTAGAAATTCTGTCCATAAATATAATGAACAGAACCGGTGACAAAGGGCAGCCCTGGCGGAGTCCAACATGCACCGGGAACAGGTCTGACTTACTGCCGGCAATGCGAACACAGCTCCTGCTCCGGTCATACAGGGACCGGACAGCCCTTAGCAAAGAGCCCCGGACCCCATACTCCCAGAGCACCCCCCAAAGGACACCACGAGGGACACGGTCGAATGCCTTCTCCAGATCCACAAAACACATGTGGACTGGTTGGGCAAACTCCCATGAGCCCTCGAGGACCCGATGGAGAGGATAGAGCTGGTCCAGTGTTCCACGACCAGGACGAAAACCACACTGCTCCTTCTGAATCCGAGGTTCGACTATCGGTCGGATTCTCCTCTCCAGTACCCTGGAATAGACCTTACCGGGAAGGCTGAGGAGTGTGATTCCCCTGTAATTGGAACACACCCTCCGGTCCCCCTTCTTATACAGAGGGACCACCACCCCGGTCTGCCATTCCACAGGCACTGTCCCCGACCGCCATGCGATGTTGCAGAGACGTGTCAGCCAAGACAGTCCCACAACATCCAGAGACTTGAGGTACTCGGGACGGATCTCGTCCACCCCCGGAGCCTTGCCACCGAGGAGCTTGCCAACCACCTCGGTGACTTCAGCCAGGGTGATGGACGAGTCCGCCTCCGGGTCCCCAGTCTCTGCTTCCTCCTCGGAAGACATGACGGGGGGATTGAGGAGATCCTCAAAGTATTTCTTCCACCGCCCGACAACATCCCCAGTCGAGGTCAGCAGCTCTCCACCCACACTGTAAACAGTGTTGGTGAAGCACTGCTTCTCCCTCCTGAGGCGTCGGACGGTTTGCCAGAATTTCTTTGAGGCCGTCCGATAGTCCTCCTCCATGGCCTCCCCGAACTCCTCCCAACCCCGAGTTTTTGCCTCTGCAACCGCACGAGACGCAGCACGCTTGGCCCGCCTGTACTCATCAGCTGCCTCAGGAGTCCCACGAGCCAACAAGGCTCGATAGGACTCCTTCTTCAGCTTGACGTCATCCCTTACTTCCGATGTCCACCACCGGGTTCGGGGATTGCCTCTGCGACAAGCACCGCAGACCTTACGACCACAGCTATGAGCGGCCGCATTGACAATAGAGTTGGAGTATATGGCCCACTCGGAGTCCATGTCTCTAACCTCCCCCGGGATCAGGGAGAAGTTCTCCCGGAGGTGTAAGTCGAAGACCCCTCTGACAGAAGGCTCTGCCAGACGTTCCCAACAGACCCTTACAATACGCTTGGGTCTGCCAGGTCTGTCCGGCTTCCTCCTCCACCAGCGGATCCAAATCACCACCAGGTGGTGATCGGTTGACAGCTCAACCCCTCTCTTCACCCGATTGTCCAAGACAGGTGGTCGGAGGTCAGATGACACGACAACAAAGTCGATCATCGACCTCCGACCTAGAGTGTCCTGGTGCCATGTGCACCGATGGACACCCTTGTGCTCGAGCATGGTGTTCGTTATGGACAAACTGTGCTGCTTGGCCCGTAAGCCGACACAACGGTGAGAGACCTGTCCCCGACCCGAAGGCGCAGGGACGCGACCCTCTTGTTCACCGGAGTGAACCCCAACACGAAGCGGCTGAGCTGTGGGGCAATGAGCAAGCCCACACCAGCTCGCTGCCTCTCCCCACGGGAAACGCCAGAGAAATGGAGAGTCCAACCCCTCTCAAGAAGTTGGGTTCCAGAGCCCAAACTGTGCGTGGAGGCGAGGCCGACTATATCTAGCCGGTAACGCTCAACCTCCAGCACAAGCTCCGGCTGCTTCCCCCCCAGCGAGGTGACATTCCATGTCCCCAGAGCTAGTCTCCATGTCCGGAGAGCCGGTCGTCGAGGCCCCCGCCTTCGACTGCTGCTCAGATCTTCATGCACCGGCCCCTTACGGATCCTCTTGCTGGTGGTGGGTCCACATGAGGACGGCCCCACGTCACTCCTTCGGGCTGAGCCCCGTGGGCCCGGCCACCAGGCGCTCGCTGTCGAGCACCCACCCCAGGCCTGGCTCCAGGGTGGGGCCCCGGTAACACCGGTCCGGGCGACGTAACTGGCCTTAATTTAATTTTCTTCATAAGGGGCTTCTGAACCGCTCTTCGTCTGTCCCGTCCCCCTGGACCTGTTTGCCATGGGTGACCCTACCAGGAGCATGAAGCCCCCGACAACATAGCTCCCAGGATCATTCGGGCACTCAAACCCCTCCATCACGTTAAGGTGGTGGTTCAGGGAGGAGTGCTTTTCAATACATTTTTAAAGCTGCTGTACTATAAAAGAGTTTTTTCATAGTTTTTAGTTTACACTTGTTTTATTGTTTAAAATTTAAACTTGATGTTTGAATAGGCTTTTATGGGATACATTTTTTACAACTTATGATGATAAGCTATTCTGAAAATATTTATTTGAAGAATTTGATAAAAATAATTGTCAATGTTAAAGTATTAGTTTAAACCACTTGCATTAATTCTATGGCCATAATAATAAGCTAGAAATACAAACTCTATAGTCACAGCCCTGTTCTCCACACAGCCTAGCTTTTTCAGAGTGGACCTTGGAATTGGATTTCTCCCTGACGAGGGGATGGTGACCCTTCCTGTTTGAACTGAACTGAACCAAAGTTGTCCTTTTGAGTGAGCAGGCTGTTCTCCCACCACTACGGACAATTGGATTCTGGTAAGATGATACCACACTGCATCAAACTAACTACTAAGACTTTACATAACATGAAGTCAAATAGGGACACTGGGGTATGTTTTGTTTTGTAAATGAATGTTACTGTTAATGTTATTTTCAGTACATCTCACCTAACTTTACCTATGGCTTCTTCAGTTAGCATCACACCCCCAGGAAATGTTTATCAGGTGAAACGCATCAATCTTTATTACATAGAATTTTTATTACACTTCAAATCACTAGAAGCATTTAGCACATTGTTGAAAGATTGTAGAAACATTCAACATTGATGGTATTTATTTTTTTCATAACAAACTTGGTTTTACACACAATCATGTTCTTGATCATCACATTTGTGTCTCCTCCTCGAGTGTTTCTTCAGGCAAGGGGCAGAGCTTTTTGGTGGGATCCAAGATGGTTGGTGGTGGCAATTTAAGACATCGCATCTGCTCCCTGAACTCCTGAATCTCTTTCTGCTCCAACTGTCTTCTCCGACTTAACAGGTAAAAGTGGATCAACTTTTCTGATTTCACAGTAAAGCCCATGATCAGACAGTCAGGACAAGAGGTCTGGACAAAAACACCACTGGAATTGGTCACTGGAATCCATTCATAGGTGTAGCTGCTCCCATTCACAGAAATCCTGGAATACATATACTGGCATTTGTTGTCAGTCCGAAATGCGAGCGAGTACGAGATATTCATCTCATTGTTGCTTATAAAATGGATAGTTGCACTATCTCGTTCAGTGAATTTCTGTAGATAAAGCAGGGGTCTGATGCTGCCGCCTATAACGGCCCATGTCCCCTGAAAAAGACCAGGATCCAGTCGCTCTGGTGGTCGGGTTAGCTGTTCACATGTCAGAGGAGCAGAGGAAGTTAAACTGGCCAAGCTCAACAAAAGTGGCACCAATCCATGAAGAAGCATTTTGTGTTTTGTCGTCTGTCGTCGAGCAGAGATAGACCTGCTGTCTGAAAGCACACTGGTGACTGTGATAGCAGGCTTTTTGTAGGTGAGCTCACGAGACAGATTCCAATAAATTTAATTCCAGCGAGCAGAGTCCAATTAAGAGGATTAAGAAACCAAGTAAATATTTGATGTCTCTGGAAGTCAAGCCAAGTATAATTTTACTCAAATCTAGAGCAAGTGAAATGAAAATGTATAAAAGTCTTGACCTCTTGAACTGAAGTGTCACCTAATGTCTTCGAACATTTAATAACTTGTGACACGCAGGTAAAGAAATAATTGTGATTTATTATTCACACTAAATAAACAAAACAATGACCAAGTTTGTAGATAAAACAGAATATTATCAATGTCACAATGACCAGAAACAGCGGAGGCTGTGACCTGTGACATTTAAACTGTGAGTTTAGTTAAATGACATTTCACAACAAAGTTATCATTTGGAAAATAGTGACAAAAAATGCAGTGGAGTGGATAGATCCTCCATTGATGCCCTAGTTCCTTGTTTTACATATCACATTATTTCATATTTTTGTACCACATTTTAACATGATACTGTCACGTGATTTTATGATGACATGTTAAAATGTGACACTGCTGATTTTTATTTTAGTCCAAAGTTGATAGTTGCACATGGCCATAACATTTATACATGATCTTAGTGTAAAACCATTTAAGATTACAAAAGCTATAGGAGCTTAAAAGAGACATATCATGCTCTTGGGGTAATTTGTATTAAACTATAATTTACATAGATCAGTATTTGGCATTTTGTTCACTGTAAACAGCAGGGATGGGACGATATTAAATTTTAGACTCACGATTATTGTGGCCAAAATAATTACGATTAACATTATCGCAATAATTAACCTGTTAATGTTCCGACGGCCCGGGCCTACTTTACAACTTGACAGCAATGTACATATACTTCTGCGTCACCCACACAAACAATCTACACAAATGAAAGGTACGGCTCTCGTCTTTCTGGATGTGCAAACCATTTTCACCTGTAATCACCACAGTGCTGACAGGAAAGGTGTTTTTACAGAAAAGTCACAAAGTGTGCGTTTGGACTTCACTTACCATTGAGCACTCTGGTTCTGTCAAACATGAACATATTCACACAAAGATTTCTACTTCCGGTGTCATGGCGACAGCATAGAAGGTCACACGCGGCCTCCCTCCTCAAATCTAATTGTAAATCAGATTTTATCACTGAATTAGGCAGATTAAAGGTGTTAATTTAACTGCTTATGTTTAAGGGAAAAAAACGGCGATAATATGAGCTATGGCAACGGAGATAAACAAAGATCTTGGCTTGGAAAACACGGGCTTGGTTAATGTCATAGAGGAAACAATGGCCAAGTACTTTAAAGAGGCCGAAGTAAAGTCAGAAGCTCGGCACAAAAAACATGAAAATCGCCTGGACAGTTTGAACGCGGTGCTCTCTTAACACACAGAAGAAAGTAACACCTTGCGTAAAGATACAACTACGCTACAAGAAAGTGTGGTCCGATTGGAAAAAGCAACGGATGAACGCGATATTCTGCCCCAGGCTCTTACAGCTAAAGTCACAGACATGGAAGACAGAGCACGGAGGGACAACCTGCTGATCCTTAACCTCAAGGAAGGGGTGGAAGGCACAAACTCCTTGGCCTACCTGAAAGAGAACATCCCGAAGTGGTTCCCAGTATTCACACCAGCCCCGCCGGAGCTTATGAGAGCGTACCGGCTCCGTCAGTTCCAGTCCACTCCAGTGGGGAAGAGCCTGCGTCCGTGACCGCTGATTGTCAACTGTCTGCGCTTCACGGAGAGAGATGCTTTGCTTAAAGAGGCCCGTAAGAGTTCTCCGGAGGTCGCCGGATCACTTCTGAAGTTTGCAGCGGATTATAGCGAGCACACATCCAAACGCCGGAGAGTGTGCTATAAAACGATGCATGAGGCTCGCGTCAAAGGATTTGATGCGTTCCTCCTTCATCCGGCCACTATTAAACTTCAGCGAGGGCATGACCTTTTCACTGAGCCTGGGAAAGCCGAACAGTTCCTGGATTCACTTGACAAAGACTGACCTGGGGAAGGGCTGAATGACTTGCACTGGATACGCGGCTGAGACGATAAGAGACTACGCTTAAATTGACTGTTCCAATCGGCCCAAACTACAGAGTTAGACTCACACTACAGACTCGATCCTGGTCAACCTTTCTTTAAATCATTATTGTTATTTATGGACAAAACGGCATCAGGATTTGGTCAGACGCAGAATGCGTAGAGGCAGCAGTAATTTTATGTTTAATTAGAAACCTTTGCTGCCTGTGCGTTTTTTTTTTTTTTTTTTCTCAAATAAAGGGTTATGTCTAAATCATCCATCCATCCATTTTCTTCCGCTTATCCGGGGCCGGGTCGCGGGGGCAGCAGTCTAAGTAGGGACTCCCAGACTTCCCTCACCCCGGACACGTCCTCCAGCTCCTCCGGTGGGACCCCAAGGCGTTCCCAGGCCAGCCGAGAGACATAGTCCCTCCAGCGTGTCCTGGGTCTTCCCCGGGGCCTCCTCCCGGTGGGACATGCCCAGAACACCTCCCTAGGGAGGCGTCCAGGAGGCATCCTGAGCAGATGCCCGAGCCACCTCAGCTGGTTCCTCTCAACGTGTAGGAGCAGCGGCTCTACTCCGAGCTCCTCCCGTGTGACCGAGCTCCTCACCCTATCCCTAAGGGTGCGCTTGGCCACTCTGCGGAGGAAGCCCATTTCAGCCGCTTGTATCCGCGATCTTGTCCTTTCGGTCATTACCCAAAGCTCATGACCATAGGTGAGGGTAGGAACGTAGATTGACCGGTAAATCGAGAGCTTCGCCTTCCGGCTCAGCTCCTTCTTTACCACAACGGACCGATACAGCGACCGCATCACTGCAGACGCTGCACCGATCCGCCTGTCAATCTCACGCTCCATCCTTCCCTCACTCGTGAACAAGACCCCGAACTCCTCCACTTGGGGCAGAGACTCACCACCCACCCGGAGAGAGCAAACCACCTTTTTCCGGTCGAGAACCATGGCCTCGGATTTGGAGGAGCTGATTCTCATCCCAGCCGCTTCACACTCGGCTGCAAACCGCCCCAGTGCCTGCTGCAGGTGCTGGCTCGAAGAAGCCATCAGGACAACATCATCTGCAAACAGCAGAGATGAAATCCTGTGGTTCCCAAACCAGGCCCCCTCCGGCCCCTGGCTGCGCCTAGAAATTCTGTCCATAAATATAATGAACAGAACCGGTGACAAAGGGCAGCCCTGGCGGAGTCCAACATGCACCGGGAACAGGTCTGACTTACTGCCGGCAATGCGAACACAGCTCCTGCTCCGGTCATACAGGGACCGGACAGCCCTTAGCAAAGAGCCCCGGACCCCATACTCCCAGAGCACCCCCCAAAGGACACCACGAGGGACACGGTCGAATGCCTTCTCCAGATCCACAAAACACATGTGGACTGGTTGGGCATACTCCCA
The DNA here is from genome assembly GCF_009829125.3 of Periophthalmus magnuspinnatus. Lineage (NCBI taxonomy): Eukaryota > Metazoa > Chordata > Actinopteri > Gobiiformes > Gobiidae > Periophthalmus > Periophthalmus magnuspinnatus. The sequence goes on along the minus strand of NC_047126.1, from coordinate 2,894,659 downwards.
TGAGCCCTCGAGGACCCGATGGAGAGTATAGAGCTGGTCCAGTGTTCCACGACCAGGATGAAAACCACACTGCTCCTCCTGAATCCGAGGTTCGACTACCGGTCGGATTCTCCTCTCCAGCACCCTGGAATAGACCTTACCGGGAAGGCTGAGGAGTGTGATTCCCCTGTAATTGGAACACACCCTCCGGTCCCCCTTTT